>NW_020450894.1:2043416-2095695 GCF_003343035.1 Apteryx rowi | reverse complement strand
CGGCGGGAGCGCGGGGCCGCCGCGCGGGTGGTGGGGCCGGGGTCCCCCTCGGGTGCCCCCGCGGGGGGGAGGGCACCGTCCGCCACGCACCGACGGGGCAAGGGTGACCGGTCGGGGTTTGGTTTAAAACAAAACAATAAAACACCGAAATTCCTCTCTGTCACACTTGAAGTTACCTGACGGCTTTGGTTGGCTGAGCTGTTGTGTGGATGTTTTGTAATCGGCTTTCCCTAATGGTTTTGAAACACTTGAAATACAGTTAAAAATAGGGTTCAATGCGGTTCGTTTCCTGGATTTTGGCCCCGCTTACAATTTCTGCACAAGGAGTCTGAGGAAATGTTAACGGACAGGGCACTATGCAGGCTCTGAGGATGTCAGGCCTCTGGTTTATATCTCTGTTAGATACTTCCTGTGTTTTGGGGCATATTACTTAACTTCCCAATCCTGTGAAGAGCAGTACTACCTGTTTTGCTAGGGTTAAGTTGGTAACATTTCTGAAACATTTGTAGAAGGTAGAATAAAATATGCTCTAACAATGCAAGGTATTTTGCAGATTTGAGTACTGTAGGCTTTGAAGTCGGAGCGAATTGCCAAATGTCATGCATCAGGTCTGTTCCAGAGGTAAATATAAATGCCAGAAATGATCTCCTCATTCAGTGCTTTAGTTGCTGAAGATTGTTTCAGCTCAGCTTGGCTTTCCTGAGCATGTCTGTGTGGTCAGTGTGGGGCCTCTCATTTGTGAGCAAAGACTTGTGGTTCTGTGAGGTGCTGAGCGCACGAGGTAAGAGCTCCCTGCTGCTCTGAGGGAAGGTCTTACTCTTTCCCTGCCTCTGGCAGGGAGAGCCAGCCTGCGCTGAGCTGTTTTTGATCACTGGCTCACAGAGGGGTCCAATTCAACTTTACCTCACCAGAAAAGACCATCTCTTATCAATTTTATTTATTTTTATGGAATTAATGAGTCGAGAAGTTTGACAAATACCAGAGTTCATGCTGAATAGATGGCCAGAAAGGAGAAATCTGGAAGGAGCCTTTCCCTACTGATGTTAGTGAGAGGTTAGGTTGTTTCCTCCCTCTTATGGAACTATCCCCTCACCTTGCTGAAGGAAGACAAAACTCGGTGATATAAGTCTATTCTGCACCTAAACAGCAGGGTGATTAAATGCTTTGAGTAATGCAAGCCTGGTCTTAACTTTCCTGAGTAAGGAGAAACTGTCAACTGGTTGAGAAACCTGAATACCTAAAGAGGGGAGTTAAACAACACTTTCTTTTGGCAGCAAAATGAGGTTAAAAAGCTTCTCACTGACTTTTTATCACCCTGATTGTGCTGTTGCTACGGTAGATGCAACTGAGTTGCCCTGTTATTCCTGCCATGGAAAAAAAAAGTCTTTATGGGATCATTTCAAAAACTGGCTTATAACATGGCCCTAGAAACAGCGATATCAATGCAGCTGACAGGGAAAAGTGAACTGCAGTGTAAGGGAGAGAGGAGAGGAAAGGAGTGGCAGGAGACAAGATTTTTTTTTTTTTTAATGGGATTTGGTACTAAAGAGGTTGTTTGTGAAGCTCTACTATAACTCACTTGAACTTCAAAAAAATGTTTTTTTTCTTATGTCGGTCACTAAACTTAGTTCCAAATACTAAATTACATAGTATAGCTCTCTTTTTTGCTGAATAGCTCACATCTCTATATGAGAGAGAGAGAAGCATTCTGGTATCTGGAACACCAGCCAACCACAGAGATTGGTACTTTACAAGCATAGATGCATATATTTACTGTTAAGAAGTGAGTGGGGATATTCAAAAGCAAACTTTTTATATGTTGGAAATACTGAAACACACATGTCTAAAGCAGAGCTGGGGTTAGAGTTTTTATTTTCTGATGTGGTTTTGTTCTTCAGTTACTTAGTTCTTCCTCAAGTCATAAGTAATTAACTTTTCTTTACTGTATAAGTACACCTATTACCTCATCTAAATCTGTAGTTTTAATAATGTTCATGATGAAAAATTGCTGATGCATTTAAAATAGAAACTCTGTTCTTAATACAAAAACAAGCCAACTTAAAGTGTAATGCAAATTCAAAGTGACAAAAGTCTTAAAAATACTGAAGTCCTTGTAACTGACTCATGGCTCTAACATAAGTGCGTGCTCTAGTGTTTTGTTTTGTTCCCTCAAGACAATGTAAATCCAAGCTTTAAAAATAACTGTGCTATGGAAGCGTCAAGGAGCGTAACCTCACTTATTTTGAGGAGATACCTGGAAAGGTTTTAGTGCAGAGCTAAAGGTTTTCCTTCTGGAAGTAGGGGCTATGTTTCCTGAAGGATTATAGTGAACTATAGAACTAAGCTTCTACTTTAAAAAGGGGGATGGACAACAAGAATCTCTGACAGCTCTTGAAGTAGGCTTACACAAACTCTTAAGTTGAAGTCCCCTGGTAAAGGAGGATCAACGGGGGGGGGGGAGTTCCATTCTGATCTTTGTAACTACATCAATATCGCTTGCAAATTCAAGTTTGGAGTTTTCAAAAAGACAAATTTATGCCCTATTATTATACTCACAACCGATTTTTAATCAGGTATTGAATCTAGTGCTTCAGAAGTTGCCTCAACAGCCTAACTGCTGATACAAAAATCTCTCCTAATAATGAAGAAGAGGCACTACATAAGAGTGTAATAACAGCTAAAGCATTTTTTTCTATAACATCAGTTCAAGGCTAGTAAGAATAATACTTAGTTGCACTTGCACTCAAAAAATGGTGCATTTAGGGAAGAGGTACTGCTTGGAGGCATAACGATTTGAGGAGAGCAGGAGCAAGTGAGGATTGTAAGCTTTTCTTTTCCGCTCACTTTTCTGGTATTGGAAGGCCCAGGAAAAGTGTCTGGCCCTGAAAGGCATTTAGATTGGCTTTTACCACAGGATGAATTCTCAGGACAAGAAATTGTTTGGATGGAAGGTTTTCAGAGTATTATGGGGTTGTTGATATAGCAAGGAGTGTGTGACAGCTGGGAGGAAAGGCTCAGTTCTTATTGCTAGAGACTATTTACACAAATATTAAATAATTCAAATAGGATTTTCTGTACTTGGAGATGTGTGCCCTGGAGTGTTCTTTGGAGGATAAAAATGACTTTGTAAGTTATGAAGCGAGGCCCTGATCTGTTGGACAGTTGATCATTTTCTGGGTGGCAATGCTGGAATTTATCCTTCATGAATATTAGTTATATTTTTTAGAAACTGTAATCTTATAAAACACATTTTATTCTTCTTTTAAAATCTATAGAATGAAAAGGCATCTCTAACACTGTATCAGGTAACTGATGGATTCTCGTAAAATAATGTAGGTACACTGAGAAAAATTAGGGTTATTTTTTGTTGTAATAATGTTTAGAGAATCTGTTGGGCTGGGAATTATAGGAACTTACAAGGAAAGTTATTTTTTGTCTGAAGAGTTCACAATTAAATATGCTACTTACTTGGAAAGTTAAAGAGATCTAAGCATTTTTGCTTCATTGCTTTTGTATTATTGGGCATAAGTTTTATGTCAAATATCAGTGATGTTTCCTTGCATTTTGTGATCAGAAATTGACATGCTGCTTAGCTTTGTGGACAAGCTAAACCTTAGCTGCAAGATGTTTCATATCTAGCTAATATTCTGGAGGAGTATGTCTCGAAAGATAAGTGAAATAATTCTTTTGTTCTGCTCAGCATAGGAAAGGCCTTAGCTGAATATTGTATCAGACTTTGGGACACTCCTTCAAGAAATGTATGGACTAGTTGGGGAGAGTCTAGAGAAGAGTAACAAGGATGACCAGAAGTCTTGAAGATCAGAGCTTTCAGGAAAGATGGAGAGAACTGGGGGGGGGGGGGGGGGTGTTATTTTTATTTTTAAGTTGTTGTCAAATCTGATGTGAAGAATGCAAATAACTTGTTCTCCAGGCTTGTTGTGGTTACTGCCAGAAATAGTGAGTTTAAATGGTAGCAGAGAAGATGGTTTCAGGTCACTATTAAGACTTTTTTTTTTCTTTTTTAATGACTAGAGGTGGTAAAGCATGAGAATGTATCTTCCTAACTCTTTCAGAAAATTTGCATTAATAGATTCTGTCATCTCCACAGGCAAATGTTTGCCAGGAATGATGGCAGGCATAGAAAAGATGATCCAGGCATAGAAAAGATGGACAGTTTGATAACCTCTCATCTTTTTTTCTTCAGGCTTTTTATGATACTTGGCAAGGTAGATTGAGCATTTAGAACATAACCTTGAAATAATTGAGTTCTGTGGGGGTATTAAAAAGATTTCTTCTTATGATGTTTATCCCAAGAGGCAGTAGGATTAACAGCTGTGTTCCCTGGTAGCCTGTTTGATTACACAAAACTTATCTGATCGACTTGTAGTATTTTTTGAAAAATTTTGATGTCTCAGAGGCTTGTTTTTGTCTGTATGGATATCCCCAAATTGGTTGGATACAAATGCTAGATAATGAGTTTTCTGTGATTTGATATTGATACTAAGCCACTAATGCTATTTCCATTTGTACTTTGTAGTCTGTAAACTCAAAGACATCTTATTTTTAAAGCTGTTCTAGTATCTTTCTTGATGCTTGTTTTAGCCAGAAAAGGCAATTGTTTTGCTGTGTGCAATTAAAAGTACCGTAGATGCGAACAAATTTTCTTTTTTTTGTTAGATGTCTTATGATGATAGCTATATTTTAAAGTAAACTGAAAAAACTTGTATGCTTCAAGCTCTGATATTCCACTTTGTTTTGTTATTTTGTAACAACTGTAAAGTTCAGTTTTATTAATGGCTATCTATAGAAAACTTGACTGCATGAAAGGTTTTGGAGAGAATTTCAATTAGTAGGAAATTTAATAATTTTATAATTTTATTTGTATTCCCAGAGGAAGCAAAACAGGTTTCAAATTATCATCACAAAATTGAAAATTCTCTTCTAGCCCAACCTTACCAGAAGCTGCTTAAGGTTTAAGAGTTCTTTGGAGGTACTTTCCTGCTAAGCGTAAGTTTTCTGCAGTATATTTTCAGTTTGAACATTTCACTTATGAAGGGCAATGTAATATACAATATAGTAGAAATACTCTATCATAACAGTAGTCATTAATGATTAATGCTGTTCCCTATCACTGCAGTTACATTAAAGTTAATCAAATTGTGCTTTGCCACCAAAAGGGTGAAGTCTTTGCTACTTCCCATACCTGCTTGTGACCACTCTGCCCTACCTACTGTGTTGTGTCAATTTTGTTACTTAGATCCTTTCCCAAGTTGATTCAGCTCACCAATGCTGAAGAAAACTGTTACCTTTTTTTGCTGGGTTATTTTTCTGCAAGATTAGTGAACTGAATCTCCTCAAGGGCTCTGATGAGCTCCAAAGCTGTTGCAAGGTATGTGACAGAAGTATGTGGTTAGGGAGAGCAGTGGTAGTGCGGTGTGGTTTTTTGTTTACTTGTTTTTAAGAATATCTCTGTCCAGGAAACTGCACTGACCTTCATTTTTATAGGTGAATGAGAACTCTTGTATAATTGAAGTTTTCTTAGCTGGACTTGTTAGGTTGAGATCCTGACACATTAGATCTTCGTGGTCTTGAGTGTCCTGTGTTGTAACAATCTTCCTTAGTTTCTCTGGAGTACTTCTGAGTGTATGTTTTACAGAAATACGATTATGTGTCATAGCTTTGGCGGTGTGCCATGATGAGTGAAGGTCCTCTGTGAGCTTCTTGTACCGTAAGTATGCTTTCCCAAAAGCTTTGACCACGTGAGAGCTCCAAGTACAATATTTTGGTTTTGGAGGTGTGAGGTGGTTTTCATAATTTTCATCTGTTCACACATCTGTGAACACAACTACTTTCTCATAGCTAGCACAGGAATTACACAGGTGTCAGTATACAATATACATGTTTCTTCACTTCATTTTTTTCATCCCAATTGCTTTTAAGCTTTTTGGGCATATAATGGAATCCTCTGAAGCTCAGAATCTTCCCTCCTGCTCACAGCTTCTTTTCAAAGTGATGAAATATGTATTTCATGCAACTGATTTCCTTTACAGTGACCAGCTCTCAAATTATACAAGATTCCTTGCTACAGAATTACATTTCTTCTTTTTTTTTTCCCCTGTTTAAACTCCTTGCTCCGAGTGTTTGATATGTTACTCCACCTTTTTAACAATTGTGTTCATGAGGGAGTTGCAACAGTGCCTTTCTTTACTGTATTTCTGATAATATTTTATGGATGTGGACCTTAGCAGAAAAACATGAAAAAAACAGCGTCTAATTTTCAACCATCCCTGTTGTCCAAAGGTGCTATCAGTTCAGGGATAATTCTCCAGGAACAGTGCTCACTTTATCATTCTACCTTGAAACTCCAGTCCAACATTAACATTAAAGATCAGAAATCAGAACCAGTGCTCTTTTCAAAATGGAGTTTGTTGTGCAGTGCAGATACAGTGCCCAGTATCAAATGACTTCTCCAAACTGTCAATATTGCATTTAAGATATCATGGGAGCCTGTTTGGGGATGTGAGGCGGGGTATTTGTTGTTACAAGTTTCTGATTAAGTGTAATATTTTTATGGTTTCCTCCAAATATACTTTCTGAAAATGTATTGTAAAAAGGAGGTTTTAGTTCTACATGAAGTGTACCAACTTCCTTTAAAGTCTTGCATCTAGGAGGCAAGCAAGTTTGTTAATGAGCAAGATATACCTATTGTTTAAAAATATGTTGCATAATTAAGTTGCTAGGATTTTTTTTTAATGCAAATGGGGATACCAGCTGTAATTCCTCCAGCTTTGGTGCAGAGAGGCCCCTTAAACAGCGTAGTCATTAGTAAAACTGTTGTTTAATATACTGATAAGTACTACATACTTTTCAGATGCAGTTACATTGTGTTTAGTCAGCATTTTCTGACCATTCGGAGTACAGAGTTGGTAACTTTTTTTAACTTTATCTCTGATAAGGGGATTATTTTGAGATTAGACATTTCTGAAGTTTGAGTAGCATGCATAATATTCTTATCTCTTTAGTACAAGTTATTCATTGGTAATGCTTGAAAAGCAGTATAAAATCAACATGAAATAATTTTTTTTATTTTTGACTTTAAAAGGTTGAGAGTAGCTACTATGTGTTTGGGAAATCTGGGTGGTTGTATGTTAGTGTCTCAGTCTTTGAACTGGTTTTGTAAATTTATTCATTAAATCTTAATAGGTCAAACATTCTCTCTAATTAGTTGTAAGTAATGTAGATTTAAATGTGAGCCTTTAGCATCATCTGAGGTAGCTTTCAGAAAGGATTTCTTTTAATGTTCTCATAAGTTTCTTGGAATACAATTTGTTAGTGCTAGTAAATACTCTTGTGACTTTTTTTAATATTGGTAGCTGAAAATAGATATGGCTTTCCCCACTCTCTAGATTCAGTAGTTATAGGTTAAAAGCCTTGCAATAGCTTTTCTGTGCTAAACAGTTTACCAGTTTGATAGTGGAGTCAACTGAAAATATCTTTTTCAGCACTTTTTTTTTTCAATTTTCTTAAATGGACAGTTCTTTTCACCCCTCTGAGTGCCTGGAATGTGCTGAAACAAAAAACTAATAGATGATATTCTAAATCTCTTTCTAAAAGAAAGGGGGAAGATATGGTTGTGTTTTGTTTTGTTTTCTTTCTAACAGTCTCTAAAATGAGTGGCAAGAAACTGATTCTGCTTTTTAAATTATTTCATTTTTCTTTTTGCATTTAGGGTCAGTAGGCAGCACGGTCTGTTGTGTAAAGTGTGGAATACCAGTTAGGAAAATGTGGTTTTTATGGTAGTTTATATTTGTGACTGTTTTCTGTGATTGTGGGCAAATTACTTTGCTCATACCTGTTTTCTTATTTGTAAAATGCATATGTTTGCCTTCGTTTCAGGTTTTGAAACAATAAAAATAGGATACCTTAATTACTCTGTTGGATCACAGACAACAAAAACAAAAAGAATTTGAGTATACTTGTATTCTATTAGTAGTTCCAACTGACTCTTTGCTGTTTTACTTACTGCTTAGCACAAAACACGTGCATGCTGTAATAGTAATTCAGTGGTGGGATATTGCAGAGGGTGTAACTACTTATTTTATGGATTGATAGCATTAGCTTTTAAATAGGTGCTGATCATGTTTTCTGAATACTTTAACTGTGCGCCCTGGGAAGGGGAGAGCAAAGTAGATTCTGTAGTTCAAGAGGGACTGAGTTTTTGTTCTGTCACTTTAATTAACATGACCCAAGCTGTTTAAGAACTCTGCTTGACTAGTGTTTGCTTCTTACGTGCAGTTATTGTAATTAGCTGTTTGGCTGCTTGCTTTCCATCAGAAATATGATTTGTCTTCAGCTTAAGGTGTGGGGAGAAACAGTCTGGCATAGGCACAATAGTTTTTCAAGTTCACCAGTGTATGGCTTTAACACTTGATTAGAATCTATGGTAGTTACCTCTCTGGAGCAAAAATTTTAGTTAGGAATTCCTCGAGTCAGGAAATTTGAATAACTTTTTCCTTCTGTTTCTTAAAAGTATATTCTACCTATGACAGTCTAGGGAGAAGTTCATAAATAAAGGCGAATATAGCGACTTGTACCACAACTTGGTCTACACATGAGCCTTATGATTGCTGAGTTAGTACCAAAGTGAATAAATAGGTCTAATGCCACACAAAAGCCTTAAGGAACATGGAATAATAGATTCAGTAGGTCAAAGAAAGCCATTCAGCTGGTGATTGGTGATTTAAATGAAGGATACAGGCACCTCCTATTTTTTACGCTCTTCTGTTCTACTGTGATAGTAAACATTTGTTACTTTTCTTTTTATGGTGCTTGAAGCCAAATTCTACTTTCCAGCAAGCAACAAAGATGGCAGATGATGGAAAAAGTGGGGAATAAAAGTGAACTGAAAATACAGGCATACCTCGGAGATATTGCGGGTTCAGTTCCAGACCACTGCAGTAAAGCAAGTCACACGAATTTTTTTGTTTCCCAGTGCATATAAAAGTTATGTTTACACAATACTGTAGTCTATCAAGTGTGCAATAGCATTATGTCTAAAAAAAACAATGTACATATCTTAATTAAAAAATACTTTATTGCTAAAAAATGCTAACCATCATCTGAGCCTTCAGCAAGTTGTAATCTTTTTACTGATGGAGGGTCTTGCCTTGATGTTGATGGCAGCTGACTGATCAGGGTGGTGGTTGCTGAAGGCTGGGGTGGCTGTGGCAATTTCTTAAAATAAGACAGCAATGAAGTTTGCCGCATCGATTGACTCTTCCTTTCATGAAGGATTTCTCTGTAGCATGCGATGCTGTTTGATATCATTTTACCCACAATAGAACTTCTTTCAAAATTGGAGTCAAACCTCTCAAACCCTGCTGCTGCTTTATCAACTAAGTTTCTGTAATATTCTAAATCCTTTGTTGTCATTTCAACAATGTTCACAGCATCTTCACCAAGATTAGATTCCATCTCAAGAAACCACTTTCTCTGCTCATCCATAAGAAGCAACTCCTCATCTGTTAATCATGAGATTGCAGCAATTCAGTTACATCTTCAGGCTCCACTTCTAATTCTAGTTCTCTTGCTATTTCCACCACATCTACAGTTACTTCCTCCAGTGAAGTCTTGAACCTCTCAAAGTCATCCATGAGGACTGGAATCAACTTCTTCCAAACTCCTGTTAATGTTGATATTCTGACCTTCTCCCATGAATCATGAATGTTCTTAATGGCATCTAGAATGGTGAATCTTTTCCAGAAGGTTTTCAATTTACTTTGCCCAGATTCATTGGAGGAACCACTATCTATGGCACCTATAGCCTTATGAAATATATTTCTTAAATAATAAGACTTGAAAGTTGAATTACTTCTTGATCCATGGGCCACAGAGTGGATATTGTGTTAGCAGGCATGAAAACAACATTAATCTCGTTGTACATCTCCATGAGAGCTCTTGGGTGACCAGGTGCATTGTCAATGAACAGTAATATTTTGAAAGGAATCTTTTTTTCTGAGCATTAGGTCTCAACAGTAGGCTTAAAATATTCAGTAAACCATGTTGTAAACAGATGTACTGTCATCCAGGCTTTGTTGTTCCATTTATAGAGCACAGGCAGAGTAGATTTAGCATAATTCTTAAGGGCCCTAGGATTTTCAGAATGGTAAATGAGCGTTGGCTTCAGCTTAAAATCACCAGCTACATTATCCCCTAACAAGAGAGTCAACCTGTCCTTTGAAGCTTTGAAGCCAGGCATTGACTTCTCCTCTCTAGCTATGAAAGTCCTAGATGGCATCTTCTTCCAATAGAAGGCTGTTTCATCTACCTTGAAAATCTGTTGTTTAGTGTAGCCACCTTCATCTTAGATCTTCTGGATAACTTGCTGCAGCTTCTGCATTGGCACTTGCTGCTTCGCCTTGCACTTTTATATTATGGAGATGGCTTCTTTCCTTAGGCCTAATGAACCAGCCTCTGCTAGCTTCGCTCTTCTGCAGCTTCCTCCCCTCTCTCAGCCTTCATAGAATTGAAGAGATTTAGGGCCTTGCTCTGGATKAGGCTTTGGCTTAAGGGAATGTTGTGGCTGGTTTGATCTTCTATCCAGACCACTAAAACTTTCTCCCTATCAGCAACAAGGCTGTTTTGCTTTCTTACCATTCGTGTGTTCACTGGAGTAGCACCTTGAATTTCCTTCAAGGACTTTTCCTTTGCATTCACAACTTGGCTCACTGTTTGGCACAAGAGGCCCAGCTTTTGGCCTGTCTCTGCTTTCGACATGCCTTCCTCACTAAGCTTCATCATTTCTAGCTTTTGATTTAAAGTGAGAGACGTGCAACTCTTCCTTTTACTGGAACACTTAGAGGCCATTGTAGGATTATTAATTGCCCTGATTTCCATATCGTTGTGTCTCAGGGATTAAGGAGGCCCAAAGAAAGGGAGAGAGACAGGGGAATGGCCGGTTCGTGGAGCAGTCAGAACATACACAACATTGATCGATTAAGTTTGCTGTCTTACGTGGTTCGTGGCACCCCAAAACAATTACAATAGTAAGATCCAAGATCACTGATCACAGATCACCATAACAGATATAATAACAAAGAAAAAGTTTGAAATATTGTGAGAATTACCAAAATGCGACACAGAGACACGAAGTGTGCACATGCTGTTGGAAAAGTGGTGCCAATAGACTTGCTTTACACAGGGTTGCCACAAACCTTCAATTTGTAAAAAAAAAAAAAAAAAATATATATATATATATATATATATATATATATCTGTGAAGCGCAATAAAATGAGGTATGCCTGTAGATTGATTCAAACTACAACGTCCTGTTTAATGTGGGCTGTAGAAATGAAAGATGACTTTTTTGCACCGGCTCTGATGGTCACTGGGTCATTTACCAGGCAGTTTCAGCACACTAGATTGTCAGAAAACAACCTGGCTGAGAAGGTCCAGCCAAAAGCTTGAGTTCTGGAGCCAGCGAAAGGGAGGGAGGAAGGATAAGCAGCCAGGGCAGTGTGATAACTCCACCCACCTTCTAGGCTGAGGTCAGCTACCAAGGAACCACAGCCTAAGGTTCTTGGTGACAACTTCTTATAGAGAAAACTACTTAGTTGTGTTTCAAGGGTAAGCTTTATCACACTTCATCCATTACAATTTATCACTGTATTTCAAAACTTTTTTTTTTAAGTAATTATAAGAAACAAGGAACACTTCAAGTATGAAATCCTTTTGTTAGAGAGGAGGCAACTTAGAGGCAAAGGCCTCACAGACTGAAAGGCTATTTATTCTGTTTTAAGAGTAGAGCTCAATGATGAGCAATCTGATTTGCCTTTAGATTTAAACAATGGAAAAAACGATCAGTTGCAACTGATGGTTTGCAAATAAATCTGAGACACCTAAGAATATTAAATCAAAACTTAGTATTTGTAATAAATACCAAGATTTGGTGTGGAAAAATCCTTTGGTAAAGGAAGCAAATCTGTATTGAATGTGTACATCCTAACCAGAATCCCAGAGTTAATCTTTCCCTTATTTTTTCAATAGGGTTTCTGCTGTTACCTTCATCAAGGTCCTAGCCTGATGTTTGAGCATTAACTTGGTCAGATGTTTCTTAGGTTTTGGAGGGAGGGATTCGTTGTTTGTGTGTGTGTGACTTGTTGTTTTGTGCTTTTTTTTTTTTTTTTTTTTTTTTCAAGCAAAAGAACGGCGACCACCGAGATCTACAACCGGACCCCACACGACGCCTTTTCTTTGCTTAGAGGGAACGGTGTCACAATAGGGACAGTTAACCTGCATTTTGAGTTACAGGTGGATAGAATTGGCTTTTTTTCTTCCTAAAAATGTTTACTGTTAAATGGAAGGAAAATTTCATCTTGAAGCCTTCTTCATATTTTTATATTTGCTGTGCTTAAGACGGAGACCTGCTGCTGATCATATTACTGCATTAGCTGACTTAGTTATGATCAATCATCAGACAGGATGGTACAAAAAAAGTTGTATCTTTTCTTGGGGGCTTCCCTTCTTGAATATGTTATTGTATATCTTCATCAAGGTCATTCTTTATCATCAGTCTAAATAGATGTTTGCTGCCTTTAAACTTTTGTGGAAAGAGTTCCTTTCTCTCCTTTTCCCTTGGTTGCAGTAACTTCTATATATGCTGTTGTCTGTAACTTGTTTACTTTCCTATGAGTGGAAAATTTAACTGTCTCATTCTGAACTGTCTAGCTAGCCAACAGTGAGAATATACTGTCAAACTTTATCTCAGACATTTTAAAGGAGCTGTGATAAAGTGATTTGTCAACACTAATAAAAAGATGGGTGAGATAAACTAAAGAAGGTAGTCTCAATGTTGACATTTATGTCACTTTGTAAACTCTTATGTAAAACCTCTTGCAAGCTGGTTTTCAATCCAGTAAAGTTTTTCAGCTGTTAGTATTTTTCATAATGTTTGTTTTATACAAAATTTTACTACACTGTTGAAAATCTGATAAGCATGAAGAGTCAGCAGGAACTAGGAAAAATGCTAGGATGAACAGAGTGAATATGGGAACTGAGGGATACTTCAGAGATGGAGCAAAGCTAGACCCTGAAGTACAGGAAGAAGGATAGGAGTATCCTTCCCACTGTATGTGCACATTATGTTCATAACTACTGAATTACGCAGACTTGTTGTGTATGCAGACTGTTAGGTATGACTGCAGAAAAATGGAAGCACCATTTGTAAGAGACAGGCAGAGGGCTAGCACTGGTCCAGGTTGAGGAGAGAAAGCATTTGGGAAGGCATCAAAATGTGAGAAAGTGGTGATAGCCGTTTTTGGCAACAAAACTGGGAAGATGCAAGCCCTGCATCTTGACTTACAAACCCTGAGGTGGGGTGCTGAGCTATTAACCCCTTTCATATGTCCCCTTTCTTCCTTTTCGCTCCAACACATGCAGAACTTTCAAGTTAGGTAAAACATTAGTCCAGCCAAGAAAGATCTCATACATGTCAGCTTGCTGAAGTGTTTTCTGACAAAGTGGATGCTAGCTCAGCAGACCAAACGGCTGAATTAATTCTCTAAGAAAGAAGCCTCAAGAGACTGATTAGAACAGTATTGGATAGATATTGATGATTTTTTTTTCTCCTTATAAAACAGTTACCAAATCAAATTTTTGAATGACTTTACCTAGTTGGTTCTATCAAAGTATTCCTCATCTTTAAATTGTTTGATACAAAGTGTGATAATCCAAATGCAGGACCATTCTGTTCCTGTGCAAACAATGACTTTTTACGAGTAGAGTCAAACTCTCAGGTGACTTCCACCCAATGTGAATCATAGAGCTTAGAGCTGGGATGTGCTGCAAGATTTGGGGTCTGACGTCAGGTGCAAAAAGTACAAAAGATAGTTTGCTTTGTTCTGCCTCAAGCAGTGTGTTTTTGACAAATAGGGAAGGATGTAAAAGTTACTTTGTGACTTGGAGGCCCACAGGTTGCAGAGCCATAGTCTTCACCAAATAGAATTGATATAGGCTCCTGCTGTTTCTGACTTGCCTCTGGCTTGAAACAGGTCGTCATCTTTATTACATTGCAAGGGAGTGCTTATTTGCAAAATTAATGCACAATTAACCACAATGTGCAGATATAACTGGATATATTCCGGTACAGCTGGAATAGCTCAAGTCTTTTGGCCGTCTGTGTCCACATTAGCCTATGTCAGCTTCCTTGGTCCAGCAGCATTGAAAGGAGAATCAAATTTAATCTCTTACCACAGAGAATAGCCTTAACCTAATGCCATCAGATAAGACAGAATAGCTTCTTTATTCCAGGCTTTTTTGAAAATGGGTAAGGTCATCCCAGATGCAAAGGATTCATTACTTTTTCATGGAAATAGAATAAAACATTATGGTCTCAAAACGTGCTGCTTCCTATGGAAAGTGACTAGATTTGAGTGTGGAGAATACTAGATGCATTGCAGATCTATTTCAGAATACATTAATATTTCCAGCAACTGTCTGTTAGGGTGGCATCAGTTTTTTGTCTTTGTGCAAGATACTTGGCAGTTGTGGTTATATGGTTTCATACAGGTGCAACTCCCCTCTAACAGCAGTGTACTTACAACAGTACTTACAAGAATAACGGAAAAAATAGGTCTGTCCCTTTCTTAATGACCAGAAGGCTTCTGCAGTTTTCTTTTAGTTCTAGAGAAAGTGCGAATAAAGTGTGGATAAAAGGATCACTAGGAGATCTCAAGGAATGATATTAATGGGCACACATTTAGCTTGAAGAACTTTTTTTATTCTGTTGTCTAGAAGAAAGCTCTTTAGTCCAGAACTGATTGTTAAAAGGATTCTATTCTTCATGGTTTTGCTCTCTCTGTTGTTAGCTAGTTCTTTTCTGCTCTACTGGAATACACTTTATATGTATTCACACACATTTGTATGTACACACACACGCACGCACACACACACACAAAGTATTTATGGAGAATGAGACCATCTTTTTAAAATTTTAAAGATTTTTAAAAGAGATTCTCTGTGAGCAACAAATACTGGTTTGTTGTTGTTATGGTTGACTTGGAGTTTCTTCGTCTTCAGTGTACTTTTTAACTGTGTGAATATCCTTAAGATGATAGAAATCTATATTAAATTTCCCTGCAAGTTTCACTTATGGAAAAGCTCTTGGTTTAGTGCCTGGATGTGTAGCAGGTAATTCAAGGCACCCTTTCCAGCTGCTTGAACCAATGTTGTCTTCCGCTAGACTTTAACTTCACTTTCTTCAGACAGAGATGGTTTTTACCATAGTCCAGCAGCTGGCAATAAGATTCAAAAATTGTTTTACTTTCTTCATTAGTCATTCAGTTTTCTCTCTTGTCATGATACGAATTTTGCAGGAAGATTTCTCCTCTCAGTTAGAGGCTGCTGTCTTGTTCTCTTTCTAACATCTCCTAAATAGCATGTTTCTGTTCTGCATATTGTTACTATTTAGTTATATATCTATTTCTTTACTGTAAGAGAAGAGAGAAGTAAAGTTGTGGCTATGGACAGAAAATAGGTAATAGCATATTAACAAGGAAGTTATTCACTTGTCTTGAAAAAAGTATTTGGAAACAGAGGTTACTTTGTCAGTGAAGCAGCTTCTCTCCCCCCTGCCGCTGGTGAGGTAGGTACATGTCAAGCCCTTCCTTGAAAACACTTTCCGGTAGGTAAATTTGCTAGAATGACCCAATAATAAAGATTGCATTAAATACTTATGAAACCTGCTTTCTGAAAGTGATCTTGAGATGGTTTCTTAGTTTGCTAGCAATGTTCTGGATACACACCCAGATTAGTAGCATGTTTTCAGCTATGCAGTAGCTAAAAATTCAAAACTTATATTGAACAGATTATTGAAATGGTGTTGATTCAAGCTTGTTTATTTGATGAAGCATACATTGTTTATTTGATCAAGCATATTAGCCATTGTCATCTCTGAAAGAACCTTAACAAAATGCAGAAATCCTACCATTTGCTGTTGGTTGGCAGGCTTAGTTTCAAGTGAGTTGAGAAGGAAGTTGGCTTGCACAGTAGTCTCAAGTGAGGTTATATCCAGAGTATTTGGATAGCAACTATGTGGAGATTTGTTTGGTGCCCCACACCCACCCCCTGTGGTGTTTTGGGGTTGTTCTTTCCTAAGCAAACTATTTTTGCTTGAATTTGGCTGCTTGATGAAATCTTTTTTCTGATATCTGTTATAAAGTTTGGGTAGAGATGAACCAGCTGTTAATTTTAGGGAATGATTTATCTTTAATATTTACTGGCAAATAATTAATGTTTAGAATTAGTGGGGTAAATAAGGTGATGTGCAAAATGTGAGTTCTGTATTTTAGAATTTGTTTCTTCATGAACCTCTCAAGTTACATACTAAAGCTGTTTTCCAGCTTGGGTTGGATCCTGTTACTGATACCTACTTTAGAATATCAAGTTATTTGTAACCTCTTTTTAAGAGATAAGTTGTACCAACTTGTACTTTTATACAGCTTCAAGAATGGATCTGTATTATAATGCATGAAATAGTTAAGAGGTAAACTGAAAGAGGCAACAGGAATCCTTAAAAACCCTTTGAAAGAAGCACAGTGTATTTTTTCCATCCTGGATTCAATAACTTTGACAAATTCTCTGAATAATTTCAGAGAATACCTGTTAAGGTTAATACCTGTTAAGAAGAGATTTTCCTGCTTCTTTCTGCTCTTCCTCTTTACCCTTCTATAAATTTCTGGCTTTGGTTGGACTAACGTAGTTTCTTAAATCAGTGCAGTATTATTTTAAATGATTTGAGATTGTGCATCAGTGTCTTTCTTAGGTGTAAATTAGGACTCATAGTACTGTTCACCTACAATAGTGTCAAATTACTAAAACTGACTCTTTCAAGACATTGTGAAGAATAACTCAGGTAGTTACTTGTTTCATAATACAGTTCTGCGAGTCTTCTCTATGCAGTTGAAGTAAATGTCATTTTCAGATCATGTCCAAGGTCTGTAAGAAAACTCGTAAGATAAGGGAGTATAGAATCCAAGCTATAGAAAGTGCTTAAGATCAACGCATCCTATTAGCATATAAATAGAATAATTGGATCTGGATGATGTGAATGTTGTTGACCAGTTTGCTACAGATTACTTACAGTTTGATAGAAAAACTCCTTTGTTAAACTTTGAAGTAATTGTAGAAATTGGGTTGCAAAATTTTTCAAGAAGACTTAATACATTTTTTAAAAGTATATCTTTAATGTTTATTAAAAAGGTGTTTATTCAGTGGCCCCTGAATTTCAAAACCAAATTAAACTTTTCTCTGTTTAGCTGGGAAGAAAGCTGTGTGTTACTGACAGTGGAAGAGCAGCTTTGCACACTCTTTTACTGATACTAATGACTGAAGTCCATACTAAAAATATTTTAAACATCTAGAAAATATATTTAATTGTGTTTTAGGAAAGGCTTCTTATGATTATAAAAATGTATTTATTTTCTGGTTTAGGTATGGAATATCAAGCAGATGATTAAATTAACACAAGAACATATAGAGGCACTGCTAGACAAGTTTGGAGGAGAGCATAACCCACCATCGATATACTTAGAGGTAAGTTTGCGTTCAAATGAATGTGGTTGGATTGCTGGTATGTTTTGTTAGTATTACATGAAAGCGCCTGATGTTTAAGCCGACAATACCTATAGTAAGAGTATGTCTTCCTTGTGTTAGAAGCATAACGTTTTTCCTGGAGACAGAAAGGAACTGTGCAGGACTCCTGGTACACATCAGTGGGAGAAGATCAGTGGCATGTTCCAATAATTAGGTTTGTGCAGTGGAAATGTAAAGCATTCCATTCGCTGCTGTATTCCATCCTTTATGTTGCAGGGGCAAAAGGTTGTGTGTAGTACAGAGGTTGTGTACAAAAGAATTTGTGTAATACAAAAATGCATGCTATATTTCTATACATGAATATAAATACGTGTGTGTGTGTATATATATATATTTATATATATATGAATATGAAAACATCTCTAAGGCTAACTTTGCTCTTAAAGCAGTTGACTTCATTTTTTCCCACTGAAAAATATTTACATAGAATTCAACAATTGTTTTGGGTAGAAGGGACCTTTCTGACAGAAATATGTAAAACTGCAGAGTGGGATAATATTTAAAGCTGCACTTAATTTGTAAACTAATTATAAATCAAATCCTTTTATTCTTCCATCATTCCAGATTCGTGAAATTGCATTGACATAGGACCTTTATGAACATATTAAAGGACCCCATGCATAAGTTACATCTATTAGGAACTGAATTGGTATCAGCTTGCTCCAAACCCTGACCTTTTCTTGTTTCTTTCAAGTATTGAAATAACTGCAGGTCAATCAGATTCTTTTGTAGTCTTTTTAGTTGTAACTGCTGCCTAAAGGCACTAGGTAATTAAAAATAAAGATCCTATTATTTGAGGTACTTCTAGCTTTTATCTTAATATGTCAGATCAGGGCACTAGCTTGATTATACAGATGTTGACATAATATCCCTAACTGTTAAGGACAAATGAGGCTCTCCGTAGTTGCTTTACTTTTTGGTAGTGTGAAATGGAAGTATTGAATGAGTGCTAATCACTGTTTTAACCACTCAGTGATGTTCAGACACACCTTTGTTTACATGTGAGCTGATTTATTCCATATCTCTGGATTTAATATCACCAAAAGTATGTTGGTTTTATTAGATTGTGTATCATATTACAATAATAATAAGCTTAATTTTTTCTAAGCCTGGATTTCAGGTAGTGAAATGGTTAGTTCATTACAACCATTTGTCACTTGCTTGTATCTAAATTAAAACTGGGATCCCTACATGGGAAGCCTTTAGGTTGTTCTGTAGTTCATTGACAGGGAAGAGGGCATTTACAGTGGAAAATGCATACTAGGAAATGATTGCAGTGGTGTAAAGAGCTTAAGTCTGAAATGGTCAGTGACTACAAATGTCAAGCTTAAAGCAGAGCCGTGAGTTTGATGGTTCAGTGTGTAGCTGAGATGAAATAGCAGCTCTGTGGCTTGTTAATGTGGTCGGCTGGCCATGCAGGGCCAAACAGGGTGGTCCTCTGCCACAGTAGTGAGTTGAGCTGGATCATGAAGCAGGTCTCATGACAACTGGTGCTGGTACAGGTTAGGTGGTCAGTGAGCCCCAGAGCTGGGGCTAAGACCAGGGAAGGGGAAGAGCATGCAGCTGTGAGCTAAGAGCCTAGAAAATGGGATGAGGGAAAAGGACCTTCCCCTTCGGATGGTCATTAGCCTGGATTAGACCACCCCGAGATGGATTGATGGAAGCGAATAGGATTTGATGCTGCAAAACAGTCATTTGTTAAGTGTGTAGATTTCCTGGAGTAGAACTAGAGTGTAAGGGAAAGAAAAGGAGGAATTCTATTACAAAATAACTGGTACAGTAAAAAGCAAGATTACTGCCTTCCCTTGACTCTTGATTTTTTAACCCAGCACAGTTGTCTGCCATGTCCTTTCTGTGCCCTCCCCACCTTTTTGGCTGCTTTTTGGCTTGGTCAAGAGCAGCAGCTTTCTCTTGTCAGAACTTACTTTGTAGCAATGTATCTGAATCTAATCTGTTAGTGCTAGAGCTAATGGTTTACCTTTCTTCCTCCACTTGTCAGAAAAAGGGCCAGAACAACCCTGTTTGCAGGGCTGGAAGGACAAAACAGTACGTAAAAAGCTCTGACTAATCTCAGAAGGTGTGGAAGAGGAGCATGTTAGCTTCTAGAAAATGCATGTGAAACTAAGAAAATATAGTTGTTTTGGTATGAATAGAAAGAACATGAGACTATGCAGAGTACATTTGGGTAACTTAAGCAGTTCAGTAGATACCCTTTCCTTGTGCCCTCTGTTAGAAACAGCAAACTACCTGTGTAGAGAGCCAGTGGGTCAACCGTTCTGCCTATTGCTTGAGCTCTGTACCTGAGCATCATCACTGACTTCTGTGCTGCCCCCAAGGTCTCTCACATAGACTGCATCTAGGTCCTGGCACTTTATGGTCTGTGTAGTATCTCCCCTGTGTGCCTGAACCGGAAGGCAATGTAACTTAAACTCTGTCCAACCTCTTTTATATTTTGATTGTTTTGTTAAAGTCTCATTTCTGGCTTTAAAAAAAAAAAAATGCAGCCTGCTTTTACAAGCCTCTGCTGCAGGATTAATTTTGCTCGTCTGTTACTTTGGCCATTTCACCCTTCTCTTTGTTTCTTTCCACTGCTCTGGTATCTTTTTCCATCTTTCATAAAATGTGAGATACCTTTAAGGACTTTTCTAGATTGTGCCTGTTGATCATCTCTTGAGTGCTATGGGCAAGCCTGTTAGCAAAAGATGGGATTATACAGAGCTAATTGCTAGATAAGCACCTGCAAATGAACACTTTTGCTTTCACCTTTCGCTGTTGTAAACATCTACTTTGCGACTGCAGCGCTTTCTGCAAAACCATGGCTTTTTGAAGCCTGCAGAAAGTTTGGCAGCTGTCCATCTTCTTAGTATGCAGACTTTTCAGTATAATAGGATTTGTTCAGTTCTTTTGTACTCTTTGTCTGGCTTTATATCTCTTGTTTCTTATGTGTCTTACCAACTGACACTTACGTTCACAGAATTTATAGCATCTAGTATACTGGTTCCTGGCCTATGATGGAAGTGCCTCTGTAGACATGTCAATTAAAGTTGTGGTTGAAGCTGGTAGTAAAATAGCATTTCATTTAAAAGTAAAAGAGATAAAAACAACACATCAAAAAACCCCCCACACCCATAGGAAAGCTGAAGGATTGAACAAGAAAATTAATTCTGAAAATTGAGCATTCAGAGGATTTGGGGAAATTGCGCATTGAATATATAGCATACACTTTTAAAAATAAAAAAGAATTTGCACCTTTGTTACAATTGCTCAAGAAAATAGAAGCTAACCAGCTTTTGTTTCTGTGCTCATCTGAAACAGTGAAAACAAAAGCTTTTTTTTTTCTGGATTTTTTTTTTTCTTAACCCTAAGAGCAGGCTGAAGAGGTTTTACATCAAAAGAACTTTAAAACTGACAGCTATTGTTGCAGCCAGCACTTTAGGATACAGCAATTGACTGTGAAAGAGGAATGGATTACTTGAAATATCAAATGTAATTGAGTTGCACTATATTGTATTCAGCATATGTTTCCTTATCGTATGGGGAGGGGGCACTCAAATTCAAGGGTGTCTCCCTGCCCTGATCTGTCACTCCTCAATGACAGTGTTAAGGACGTAAGTCACCGTAGGGCACCTGCAATAGGGACTTCAAAGCCTCTGCTGGCTACTTTGTTTCCAGCTGCCCAGAGAGGAAAAAATAGTGTGAAGCTTTAGGATAGGGTGTGACTTGCCTCCCTCCTCTCAGGACAGGAAAGCAAGGGCTGATGAAAGAGAACTAAGTTGCAGAGAAACTTGTGAATGTGTGTAGAAGACAGTGGGGCTAGAAATGAAATAAATAGAAGAAAGAAAAAAAATGCTATTAACTATATATTTTTTAATTGTTATAATTAGTAATGGCCTTGGGAGCCTATCAAGATTCTCTAATATGATTACAATAGAAATTTTTCTGTTTATTCAGAGTAGAAGAAATAGCTAACGTTTGCTATAGTAAAATCTAAATATGGCTTCTGTGTTGTAGCTGGACTTCCATCCGCTGTGATGAGTTTTTCTTCTTCTTCTTCTAGAAGAGAGGCTGCAGGAGTTCCTTGATATTTTTTTTTTCTTACCACGTTTTTTGGAAGCATTGCATATCACAGCAGCTGAAAACATCGGTGATTTTTGTCTTCCCACATAATTCCTCCATGTGTTATAGCTGCCCTTGACGTGCTGTTTCCCAAAATACGCAGTTTGTGATTCATCGTGGAAAAACCCTTTTCTTAAAGATTTGTCTAAGCATTCTAAATATTGGAAAACTTTATTGCAAGAAAGTATAGGATTATGATACTGGGAAAACCTGGGATTTAGTAAGTAAAAACTGTTATAATGTGCAGTTGCATATTCTTCTGTAGGGGCCATCAAAATTAAACCTTTATGTCTCTACCAACTAGGTATTGATGAAAAGGTTAACTTGAGTTAGGGAAAGGAGAATACATTTGTGCATTTGAATTTAGCATTGGGAACAAATGCTGTGTACAAACTGAAAAAGAGTTTTACAGATCCAGACAGGTCAAAAGCAGTCAACTCAAATTTATAAAGGAGAGGTCATACTTAAATAACATAATCAGATTTGTTAACCCTTCTAGGCTCTTACCACTGTTCAAGTAAGAAGCCTTATCTATTTAAATTTCCAAAATGTGCTGTGTGTCATTCTTGTATAGTAGTTATATATACAGGATTATCTATGAGCCCTTCCTCTATGAGAACTTAATTTAGCCGTATTACTCTGTTAGAATATAAGTAGTTCTTTGCATGGTGTGAGGTTCCTTGTCATACCTGTAGGTTAGTTACTCCAGTTAACAGTAAAAAAGAGTAAGCTGTCTGCTGTTTTTATTCAGACTCTCACCAAAATAAAATAGTATACAAATGCATAGATAGAATGACAGTGGTATATCAAAATGAGTTTACAATGCAGTTTGCTTTTTAGTACAGTTTGCTTTTTCGTTCAGTTTTGCTTTTTAGTCTTCCTGTTGGAAGCAGTCTAAAATAAAAACAGTGGGGATAGAGATGGGTTTGCGCTTAACTACTGTAATTTTCTAGCTTTCTCTTTTCCTGGACTCTTAAACATATTTTATTGAGAGGCCTTGCTGTTGCCATACTTGGGAGTTCCACTGCTGAACTTCAGGAGAGTATTTCATTCCTTATTCCTGTATAACTGAAGAATACATGCAGTATGTCAAATTAATTAAAGAAGATCACCTCTTTGCTGATCTAAAGCATGTGTATTGTAACAACCAGCAAGTAAAGTCTGAAGTGGATCTTAATGCTGAATCTCTGTTTGTTTCAAACTGCTCTTAGGACTCCTAGGAAATACTAAATCTGGGTACAGGCACTGGGAAACTCGGTGGTTGTTTAGATGAGCGAGAGATACAGATTAAATTTTTTTTAACCAGGCTCCTAACAGGTGCTGAGTAAGTGTGTTGTACCAAAACTGGAATGTCTGAAGTTAGACTAACTACAGATTTAGGAGTCTTGCTAAATGAAGAAATCCCAATTTACGGTACTGACTATCTTCAGTTTAACCCATTTAACTTAGCAGGATTTACATTTGATCAACAACCTAAAGGTCAGATGTCTTTTAAATGGAAACACAATCTTAACTTCAAAGACCAGGAGACTTTTAGTTTAGGTTTTTAAGAGCTTTGCAACGTATGGACGTTATCTAAAAATTGATTGAGCAAAGGGAAAAGGGAGATAC
The DNA here is from genome assembly GCF_003343035.1 of Apteryx rowi. Lineage (NCBI taxonomy): Eukaryota > Metazoa > Chordata > Aves > Apterygiformes > Apterygidae > Apteryx > Apteryx rowi. The sequence goes on along the minus strand of NW_020450894.1, from coordinate 2,072,318 downwards.
TGGCAAAACTATTTGGTCTGCTTGAGTTTAGTCTGGGTTTCTCACCAGAGGTTATAGAGACAGGGAAAAAGGGGGAGAGATGATATTTTGCTACTTGATTTTTGTTTCAGATTAATTTTTTAAAGCTGTTTCACTTGCTTCTAGTTTCCTTAAATGTTGTTAATAGAATGTATAGCCTGATTATGGCACAAGAAAGCAAATGTCAAATTTAATATAAATAATTTATAATACAGAAATACAGATATTTTTGAGAAAATCCCTGTTAACATCATCATGTCAACAGAGCTCTATTGGCACTTTGGTGTAATATAATGCAATTGCTGCTGATTTCTGATCTCAATTTTTATTTTGTCAGTAGGTTGCAACATTTAAGAAGTAACTTTTTTTTTTCCAGTTCTTCTGCTTGTGAGTGGGTAGCAGTTATATTATGGCATATGTGCATGTTATATATTAACATGCTAACTGCTAATGTTTTAGAAGGCCTTAGAAATTTACTAGGCATTTATACGTTTTAAGTGGTTGAAACCTCAAGAGTATTCTCAAATGTATGAGAGTATATGATAAGCATCTATAATGATATGTAATATAATTAAAATTAACTTGCCCATGTTTTTAGATGACCATAGAATTATCTGTAGATGGAATAACATATGGAAATTTGAAGCTAATATTCAGCTTTCAAAATATGTTTTTCTTAACTTTGCAAAATATAGTAAATTCACACCAAATGGGAACCATGTTGTGACAGAGCGAGCAAATAAACTTGTTGAGGATAATGTTATTAAAGGCATTTTATTTTTAGTAATTAATAAACAAGCTGGAGGAGTGGACCAATGGAAACTTCATGAAGTTTCGCAAACGCAGAGTTCTGTTTCTGGGCCAGATGACCCTGCCCGTCAGTACAGGCAGGGGATGCCTGGCTGCAGGGCAGCTCTATAGGGAAGTACCTGGCGGTGCTGGTGAGCAGCAAGCTGAACACGAGTCAGGAATGCACCCGTGCAGTGACAGAAGCGACCTGCTTTCTGGGCTGAATTAGCAAATGTGTAGTCAGCATGAAGAGGGAGGTGACTATTCCCATCTGCTCACTGCTTGTGAGATGGCATCTGGGGTACTAGTTAGCCTAGAGAAGAGAAACTAAGAGGGAATTTAACTGCAGTCTTCTGCAACCTAAAGGGAGAGCCAGGCTTTTTTTTAGACATGCACCGCAAGGGACAATGGTTGCAGGTTGCATCAAGTGAAATTCATAAGGAGAGAATTTTTCATTGTGAGAGCGGTTAATCCCTGGAACTGGTTGCCTGAAGGCTGGCGAGTCTCCATCCATTCAGATTTTCAAAACTTGCTTTCACAAGGCTCTGACCAGCCTAATTGAACTTAGAAGTTAGCCCTCTGTTAAGCAGGAGATTGGACTAGATGACTTCTGGAGGTATGTTCAAACTGATTTCTTTCTGTGGTACTATATCAAGCTGAAAGCAGAATTTAAATTGTCTTGTAGTAGAACAGTACTCGCTTTTACTGGGAACATGTAAACCTAACAGATTTCAACCCAAATTTCATCAACTTTTTCTTTTGAAATGCCATTAAAATCTTTAATTTCATGCACTGCATTGACAGAATACTTAATTTAATCTTTATCATGCTGTAGATGGAAAATTATTTTATTTGATGTTATTTTGAAAAACTAATAAGAGAATGTGAGAAGTCAACCTTGCCCCATAGGGCCTTTTCTGACTTGAAGGTTTTTGAGGCCATTGATATCTAACTGCTAATATGGCCATACTGCTGCAGGTCTCCCTTGTAGACAGGCAAACTCTGTGGCATAATCTTTCCTTTAGCTAAAAATATTTTACCATAGGTCAGCTTTGCTGTTGTAACAGTCTTAACATTTAACTCCTTGAGATAATTCTGTGTTTTGGCAGGTACTGTTGTATGTGTGAAGGACTATGGATGCTAGTTAGCAACTGAAATTGATGTCTCACCAAAGTACTTAATCTTTGTCAAAATAAGAGTTTATCACAGCTGTTCTGTTTCTGCTGCATAAACTATTGCTCCTTCTGTATAAAAAGAATTTCTTTTTTTAAAAGAAAAAACATATTTAAAGTCTAGTCATGATTCTGGTTTCATAATATTTTATTACTGCATTCTCTGTCATCACATTGAGTAACAGCATAACATTTAAGAGCTCCTATCTCCATTAAAAATGGAGTGTTTTTTATGCTGAACTTAGTGGTATAATATCCACAGCTAGCAACAGCTTCCAGCTTTCCATGCTTATTGTTTATGCTCTTAAGAGAAGTCATTTGGCTTTGAGTTTGTGTTAGTGACTGGTTAAGCTGCCAGTGTAAACATTGTAGGATTGAGTATTTTGAAAGGTGTGTGTAATTTCGTGAAGGAACTAAGCCCACAAGTATCCTGAAGCAATGTAATGTTGCTTGTGCTCAAATAATATTTTGCAATGTTCATGAGAAAAGGAAGTAAGTATTTAGAAAAGTACTGGTGAAATGGTAACAGCTTATGATTCTTAACATTTGTTTACTGAAAATAATTCTTGACACAGGGAGCTTTTACTGGAATTTGCATGAACAAACAGCGTGGAAGTTGTTTCCAGAAGTTGGAGGCACTTGTGTTACTGTACAGCCAAATTATGCCATTATTTATAACTGTTATATAATTTATTCAGTTTACTTTTGACAGTAGAGTTATACTAGAGTGAAAATGTTTTGGTTTTAGGCCACCAAGTTTGGGGGTCAATTCATGAAACATTAGGCTTTTTCAGTTTTTAAAAGAAATGCTAACAAGTTCTTAGTTTTCTGCAAGTTAATGTCCTTTTATTTAAAAAGAAACACACAAAATTTTGAGTTTGAAATTGAGTAACGTTCACCACCACCACCCACCCTCTACAGTGCTATTTCTTCCTGATTCCCTACTGTGAGGACTCACATCGTTGTTCAAATTATCGTTCTCGACAGAAATTTAGAGCATATGTCCATCCTGGGAGAATTGCTAAGCCTTTGAAAAAAGGAAGGGGACAATCACTGTTTACTCAGCAAAGACAGCATGGGTTAGCAGAACCTGCACATACAACCATGGAGAAATAAATCCATGGTAAAATGTAGTGTTTGACAGCATCACTGAGTTACAAACATGAATATTTTTCTTAACTTTAATACTTCTACCGCATGTGGACCCTGTAGACTTTTTTGTCAGTTCAGTTCTTCTCTAAGTGTGCTTCAAAGAAAGTTATGCACAGAGAACTTGAGGAAAGCAAATAAATAAATGCCCCTTTCCCTGATGTAAATATCTTTTTTGGCATTCAGAAGACATATGCAGCTTGTCATAGATCTCAAAATCTTGTTGGGGAGTTAAGTAAAAAAAATTCTGCCCTTTATTGTTGCAATATTAAGTTCGTGAGGTCTCTGCTTCTTACTGTCTGTAACGGTTTAACGCATTCTTGGTTAACACTGAAATGCTTATGTAGCACGAAACACAGGCTCCTTAACTAATTCAGGTTTTGAAGATACTCTCTACTAGCATGTATGCTGAAGAAATAATTCTGTTACTTGGATGCAGATTGAAGTGTTCTTGATGCAAATAAAGGCAGATATTGATGGAAAGAAACTTTAAACCAAAATATATACTGATTACCTGTTTGTATTCTAGAGCTTGGCACTAGTGTTTAACTTTTTCTTGGCTATGTGTATTAAAAACTTCATAGGCAAACTTAATGTTACTGAAGTTTATTTGTGTAAGGAACTCTGACAGAATATGGAATTGGGATTTGCATAACCTTTAGTTGGTAGAAAATCAAATTAATCTCAATTATTAAACTCTTTCAAATGATCCTTTTTTTTTTTTTAATGCATTTTTGGATGACTTTGTAACAGGATAAACTTAGTAGTGTTCTAACTGAAATAAAGTTTTGTGTATCATCTGGAATGCTGGCGTAGTGCCAGAGGTGAGGGACCATGAACAATGAGTTAAGTTGTCAGATACAGGTGGTGAAAAGTGCCAATTTTTTCTTTCTCTTAATTATTGCATTGGATGTATTTAGCTGTGGTTCCAAGAGAATGATAAATTTAGCTGTAGCATGATAATTCAGCAATGTAGCTGAAAACATATGTTAAAGATTGCTGTTGTCTTTAAAATAGTTTTGAATTAGTGCAGATGCTTTCCAACTGTGATTTATGGTTTATTTTATCCATTTTTTAATCCATATTATCAACTGAAAAAATTAGTTGTCAATTCAGAAGGTTTGACCCAGTGAATTGAAAGTCACTACTTTTGTTTCTCTCCTATTGAAAAAATTGACCAAACCCAGTTTTGTTTATATTCATGGAAAACTTGAATTAGCTTAGGATTTTTTTTATTTCATGTTGATTCTGAATTTAGATTATTATTATTATTATTATTATTATTATTATTTTTAATTCTGAGGCTTTTACATCATTAAAATAGCTTTTCTCCCTTCACAGGCCTATGAAGAGTACACCAGTAAACTAGATGCCCTACAACAGAGGGAACAGCAGTTATTGGAGTCCATGGGGAACGGAACTGATTTCTCTGTCTCCAGTTCGGCTTCAACAGACACAGTTGCGTCATCTTCCTCCTCTAGCCTCTCCGTAGCACCTTCATCCCTTTCAGTTTATCAAAACCCTACTGATATGTCACGGAATAACCCTAAGTCTCCGCAGAAGCCTATCGTTAGAGTCTTCCTACCCAACAAGCAAAGGACTGTGGTGAGTCAATTTCTTTTCACATGCTTATAACCTTAGCTCTCCTGTACCTTTATCTGACTTTATGCAAAAGCTAATTTAGGAGCTGAAAACATACCTGTCTGTGTAGAAGTCAAATTGCTATTTGGGCTCTGCCAAACTCGGTTGTTCTGAGTTGCTGAATATTTTCCTCAGCGTTAACGCAGCGATGTTGTTCATATTATTGGTGTAATAGACAAAACTTTAAACATTTTGCAAGAGTTTTATAGAAATGGAAATACCTGGATAAATAGTTTTCGAAAATCAGCTTTCTTAAATTGTAATCTACCATTTTACAATGGGTAGGAGGGGGTAGGAGAAACAAAGCTCTGGGGTTTTTTGTATTATGCAAGATTATTCACTAGCTTAGCAGGACGAGATTGGGGAAAATAAGTGTTTTCCTTATTGTCGAAGTTACTAGCAGCAGTGAATGCTGTACAGCAAGTACTGACTTCCTGCAGCTAAAGAGAGGAGCTGTGCAAAACCACTTGGTTTTTCCTCCCCATTCACTGTGGTGAGTGCTTCTTGTCGAGTCCCTGATGGTGTCAGGCCCCATGCAGGGGAAACTGGCTAGAGGAGGGATATAGTTGCTGTTAGTGGGAGCAAGAAGCACTGTCTGCAAACTATTAAAAAAAATGGTGTTAATCAGTTTTGACAATGTTATTGCGATGCCTAGGGTCATGGAAGAGGAGCTGATTTTTTTGCAGGCTACTTAATCGTCCTGTTTAGGCAGGATTTATTTATTTGTTATGGACTGCCAACTGAAGAGCCTTGGTATGTGCTTTAGTATAATACATGGACTTGCAAACTGTGATACGTGAGATTACTAACAGCCCATAGTATAGGCTCTTTTTGCAATGCGCTCCGTAGTGCTCACTTGTAAGAGGAGTCTTGGTCCCAGTGAAAGTGGGAAATGAATGAATAGCACAGCCAGTCTCTATGAGAAACCAGTGCTTTCCATAGTGGTAGGTCAGGTATTGGCTGTCACTGGACTGTGGCTGCCTGTGCAAATGAGTTGCTGGCAAAGAGGAGAAAATAAACTTTTTCCTCAGTCTTCAAACCTTCATTTGTAAAACTTAAGTGTTCAAAGCTGTATGTTAAGTCTATTACTGCATTCTCTCCATCAGCTGAGTCCACTGCAATGAAGTGAATTAGGCAGTGCTTCTGGTGGTGTTCAGTTGATGCCAGTTGAACCTGTCAAATATACTGTGGTTTGCATTCAGCTAGACTGTTGTACCTTTATTGTACCATTGTAGACAATGTTGTACCATTGGTTTCTTCCTGACTTTGCTTAATTTGTTGGTTTTTTTCCTATGCTAGGTCATGGTATATCACTTCCTGCATTGTTCTGTTCATTTCCTTTCCAGCTTCTCCTATATGTTATCACTTCCTCTTTTCTTAACCATATAATATGTTTCTAGTCTTATTCTTTTCTCCTCATATGTAATATTTCTCCTCTTCCTCCTCTGCTCCTTTTCTTCTTTTTACTACTTTCTCAGTCTTTTTTCAGAGGTGTAGCAAGGCTTTTATCAAGCTCTGTTTTGCTTTTAAAGGAATCATTCTGTATGAAGAATAGTTTATAATCATGAGATAAATTACATGAAACTTGTAGGCAAGCTTGAATCTTTTTGAATGTTTAGATGTGTATATTTCACCAAGTTTTAAATTAGTTATAACTAGGATTGCCAAAAAATTTTTTTTTTTACTTTTCTTTTAGGTGTCCTGCTTGCAAAAGCAAGTTTATTCACTTTCTGAATATCTGAATCTGATTGCAAGTTAGGAATAAGAGGCAACTGGATTTCAGTGTGAGTCAGGTGACACGAGGCAATTTTGGATCAGTGCAAAATTATCTTCCCTCATCTGAGATAGTTTTGTGCATGTCGATAGTACATTCTGATCAAAGTAAAATGGTTTCTTTTAAACCAATGTATCTTTAAGGTTTCAAGGAAGTGTATCAGATCAGCTTGGTATGGTTTAAAACATATCTGAGACTCTGCTCTCCATGACCAATATTGCTTCTCACTTTTACCCCAAGCTCTGTTTTTTGGGTGAATGTTGTGATTCTGTGGTATCGGTCATGCTCATTAGGAGCTTGCAGACTTAATCAGAGTGATTAAGTGATTAAGTTCAAGAATACCAGCTTCTATGTTGCCATGTCTTGGCTAAGCAGTAACTTTCTAGCTTGATGACATTCTGTCATTTGTTCAGGGAACTGCAACCAGAATTTAGCTATAGCACTCAGTGACTCATGGCAGGGCAATAGGAGTTTTCCAGATCTGAATTTAGATATTCTCGCTGGCTATGGGAGACAAATGTGGTTTAAGTTAGGCCTACAGGTAGGGAGAGGCCCTGGCTCCAATCTCCTGCTCTCTACTGGAGTCTAAACACCATTTGCCTTCCCAGTGTAGCACTGCAGCTTGTTTCCAGCTTGCTAAATGTGGGACACAAATTATAGAGCTTCAGAAAATCTGTGGTCTTATTCTGTGGTGGAATACAGAAGGTGGCACTGAGAGAACAGTAGGAGACAAGCTACTGGCAGAGGGAAGATGTAAGTCTTTTTAGTCTCAAATCTGGTGAGATTGTGTTTGTAGGCACCTGTACATAAAGGAACAGAAAGATGCATGCAGATGCATACAGACATGAAATACACATAAGGGATTGCTGAGTAGAAGCTCAGGTGATGGGATTTGGCAAATACTTAAAGGGTGGTGCCAACAGAAGGAGACTAGACCTGAGAAATATCACCAGCCCTCCTCTGCTGGGAGCAGTCTGGATAAGTCCCTCCCTCTTGGGTGGTGGAATAGACTGAAGGCCAGACTGGTCCTACCGGGTGTTTGCAGTGCAGAGGATTGTTCCTACTTCATGTGCTGGAGAGAAAGGCAGAGATCAGCTTCAGTTCTCCTAGGAGAGACTCATTTTTGGTTGAAATTGTTATTCTAAATAGGCAATTTGAAATATATGCTTAGATCTTGTTCAGCAGATACTACAAATTAATGATTCAGCTTTTTGTCAGGGAAAGAGCTGTCTTCCTTTTTTTTAATACAGTTTTACTGCTTGGATCTAGTTACATCATTAAGTTGAACTTTTTCTTTTCTTCCTCTAGCCCTAGAAAATGGTCTCTGTTTTAGAGCTGGGAATTGGTACTTGTAAGGAACTTTGAGCGATGGGGTTATTGGCCTGGGAGCTGAAGTTCACTTCTCTGACACTTGAAACAGCACTCATGCTGTTGAGAAATTTAGGAATTTCTTGTACCACAACTCTTAATGCGGTTACTCCATTTTTAATATTTATTGCTTCTATACTTATTTTGTTGAAAAGTCAAATTCCATAAGGAAATGTAGTTCAGACAGAATTATGGTTTACAGTGCAGTTTTAATTGCAAGTTGTCAGAAGATAGACTGCAGCTATATAGAGATTACTTGCTGTAGTACACTTTATTCTCTGAATGGTAAAGAAATGTTGTGCACTTCTTAATCTTCTTTTATAACACAAAACCTTAATTAGGACCTCAGGCTTCAAAAACAGAACTGTCATGTTTCACTTGTACCCATCAACTAAACCATTTGCTTTTGTAGCCAGGATGGTAGTTTAAGGTTTTCAGGACACAGTATGGTTTAAGATGCAGTGAATTGAAGTAGGAAGGAGATTCCTTATGAAAACATGCAGTACTTGCCAGTAGCCAAAAAAACCCCATGCTATATGGCTGTTAAAGTAAGGATAAAATGTGTCCTACAACAAAGTGAGTGACGGGGAGAGGAGAGGTACTCTTAAAGTTGCAGTGTTGTAACATGTTTTAATTTTCTTCACCTTCATTATTTTCAGTTAATATTTGCCTATGAAAGAAATCTTTCCTAATATCACAATAATAATTTCCAGTCTCAGCCTCCAACTAAATAATTGTAGAACTGGGGACCCACTTCTAGAGTTTGGAAACCCTGCTGGGTACTAGAGAGTCTTTGTTTATTATCCGGGAATGCAGTGGCGATTCTTAAGCTGCCTTCATTTAAACTGACTTGGATTAGGTTGGTAATGGAGAACCAACCTCCTTATCAATCTTTGATCCTATTCTGAAGCAGTTCCACTTACTAGAACAGCCTTCTGCTATTCATCTACAGTTGCTAGAAAGGCAGGAAATATTGGGGGGAGGACATTTACATTTTGTCTACCAGCTCCCTGGTAAGTAGACTCATCTATGTCTTTTGTTTTATTGGTAGTACTGTTTGTGCATAGGATCAGGCAAATGCATGTGTTCTAGAGTTGACTCAAACTACAAGTATAACGAGAGGAACTGAAGGAGTACGAAGAAATAAGACCATGATGATCTACATAAGTACTTTCAGTGCACAGGTAGTGTAGCTGATGTCAAGTTTCTTCGTAGGTGTCATGATAAAGAAGAGTCAGTGTTTGACAGAAAGGCCTTCCTAATGTAGGAAAAGGCATGAAGGTGCTTCACTGAACACCTAACTAGTAAATGATGGAGCCTACTGCTGCTCATTGCAGCAGTTGAAGTCAGCATCTTGATACAGTCTGCGACAAGCAGGGTTAAAACATAACTCTCTTGAAAACAAAAGCAAGTAGCTAACTTAGAGGAGGGGAATCAATGAACATAAAAGCATCAGAAGATTTAAGTTTTCTTGTGTAGTTGGCCTAGGGGGGGCTGAAGAGATGTTTGCTGCTCTGAACAACCTCCTAGAAGAGCCAACAGATTCTGTATGCTGTTCTCTGGAAAGAACTGTTTCTCCCCAGTAGTGTGGTGAAATAAATAACTGAATGTAAGTCCTTGAAAGAAATGTGTGTTTCCTCTCCCCTCAGTGGCATGGTTCAATTAGTAAGTTAAATGTCCTTCAGACTAGCATTCTACATAGATATGACCAGATATGATGGATGGTTGGTTGGTTTGTTTTGTTGTTGTTCTAGGCCAGGTGGAAAATGTTTAACTAATTGAGGTGCAAGATGGTAAAAGTCTGGCTGAGACTGTCAATTGTGAGGGCGGAATGGGAAGGCCGTATTGTTGATACATCTTGTAGAACAAGTCAGTGAGGCTTATCCAAACTGTAGATGGAAAAATTCAGGGAAAAATGAGTCCAAAATTTTTTAGGTTAGGGACCGAAATGGGTATGAGGTGGATTGTAACAAAGCTGTTAATTATGGGAGAGCTTTTGTGTGGGAGAGGGAGTTAAGAACTCTGACCTTGAGCTGGCTGCTAGGCATCTGAGAGAAGATGTTAGAAAGAGATGCTGAGATGTGGTGAAAGGAGATAGTCCTAAGTGGGAAGTAGGCTCTAGGGTATCAGCATAAAAATAGAGGTTATGTTTGTAGATGAGATTCCTGAGAGAATGCAAAGAGCCAGAAGAGCACAGAGCCCTGTGGGGTAATTGTATTGTGGATTAGAATTTTTTTCCACATTATATGATTATATGATTGAAGGTGCAAGTAGAGAGAGAGAAAAGAAACAAGAGAAGACACTCATACAAATGAAGTGAAGGAGAGGCACAGCTGGTTGTCAAGGATGGTTAGCAATCAAGGAGGATGAGGATAAACAACTGATCCAGAGATGTGGGAAGAAGTTGTTAAAGATGCCAATAGGATAATTTTAGTTTAATGTAAGAGGCAGAAGACAGAGTGAAAAGGTTTAAAATAAATTGATGAAGAGGAATTCCAGGCAGTGATCATAAACAGCTTTCAATGAGTGTAAAGATTAAAGGAATATGGTGTTTGCTTTAAAGATTGACTGCTGATTATGGAAAGATTTTAAGCATTTTCAGGGCTTGCATCTAGTTGTGTGGGGGTTTTTTGTTTGTTTGCTTTTTGAGGGGGGGAGCTGAGCCACCTGGGTAATGTATCTTTTGGATGTCTTTGGGAATGCCAATTTTAAGTCTCTGGTAGATCTGGGATAAGGGAGGAAAAAAAATCTCCCTTCCCAACTGCAAGAACTTTTGCAATTTTTGCTCTTCTTTGTTGAAGCTGGCAACATGCACTGCACTAGACTTTAGGAACTTCACCTAATAGATTGCTCAGTTACTGTAGGCCTGTTAGAAAGACTTCAGACTTGTTCTGGTTTCCTGTGGCCCATCATAGTTGTGTTTGGTCCCTTGCAGGAGAGTGTTCTGTGAGTTGGGTGGAATAAATATTCTGTGGGCATATGGGGAGTATGGCTCTGTCACACGGTTGCCTGCAATTGCTGGGAACCTAGAAGAGTGCCCAAAGTGCCTTTCTGTGAAGGGTCGTAAAGGAGCTATTGTGGTAATCAGGGGAGTAGTGAGCCTGGGAAAGGCATCTGTGGCTCCTGAGCTGTGTGCAGTTCCCCTGCCAAGCTGATGGCATGTGGTCAGTATTAGAGCTATGCAGGCATGAGGTTAAGTATGTCAAATCACTGCCTGGGAGAGAAAGTATGCTTGAAGGAGGTTACTGAGGCAGAAAATTCAGAGTTGAGTTAAGACCTAGCTGCATGCTTGGCCTTGTCCTGTGGTGAAGAATGGACCTGTGGAGAACTATGGTCCTCTCCAGCCTGTGTGCAGCTCTTTATCTTCTCCTCCTGATAGCTCTCTCAGGCCAACACTGTATCTTTGTGGCCCTTGGCTGTAGGAGGATGTTTTTAGTATGAGGCTTGTTATAGAATCAGGTGCACAGCCCATCTCCATGCAAAAGAAATAAAACTGGAGAATATGTAAGAACTGTAAGAGTGGCTGTACTGGGTCAGACCAAAGGTCTCTCAAGCCCCGTTTCCTCTGTCAGTACTCGCAGGTGGATGCCTAGAGAAGAGTACAAGAACAGACTGGGCATGTATGATATTTTCCCTGAATGTTCTTCCAAACTTGAGCCACTTGTCACTCAGGAATGTGAGTTCAAATGTTTTCTACTTGGTAACCTTCAGTCCAGTCTCTGTGAAATCCGTGCTATAGATACTAGAAGTTTGTGCCTTGTGATAAGGAATTCCCCAGGCATAATTATATGTGGTGTGAAGAACCATATTCTGTGTAGGGTTTTGAATCTGCTGCATGCTAGCTCCATACTGGAGGAGCTGAGAGAGTCTGACAAGAGCCACTTAATACAAGGCTCTGGTACAACAGATGGCTAAAAGTAGACATAAATGCAGTTAGGAACAGTGTTAGGAGTTTTCTGACAATGTAGTGAAGTTTGGTAGGAATGAAGGGACCAGGAGAAAATAGTTCTAACTCAAGTACTTTATGAAAAAGATTATGTAACATGCTTACATTAGCAACCCTGAATGATTTTGATTACCAAGAAATCTCTTCCAGACAAGTACTTCTAGTGTGGGAAGAAACAGTCAGAAAGCAAATGAGCAGTCATGAGTGCTGGTACACTGGAGCATGGAAAGTCAGGAAAATAGGTATTTAGATGTGAGAAATGATGGGCAATTGAAAGACTGATGATGGTTTCTTGCTTTTAATCTGAATATAGCCTGTTGTTCTCTGCCCCAGATATACTTCCTTCCTTTCCTCTGACCTTCTTGGTGGTGGTGTTGTAAGGGTGGTAAGGAGTCTGCTGCTCTGCTCAGTGAGTTTATAGGTGGTCCTTTCTGGCAGCTCCAGTGCCTGCTCTTTCTGCGAGCGTCAGTAAGGAGTGGATTCAGTTGTTTTGAACTTCATTTCTGTCTCTAGTGTTCTGAACAGTGACAGTGAAGCTGGGGGAGGGCGTGGGGGAAGGGAGCAGCGGATGCTGTTCCTGCTTTGGGAAAGCTTAGAGGCCTCCAAGTACTTCAGCTGTCTGCAGATTTTGGATAGAATTAAATCATTGTCTATTTTTGCCAACTGTAAGGTCTAGGAACTTTCATTGGCAGCTCCTAAACTGTATTACTTTAGTCCAAAAACTTTCCCTATCTTATATGTTCAACTACAGAATCTGTAAAAATGTTTACCAGAGATTAGAGATTTGTATAGAAACTCAGCATAAATTTGAACTAGTGAAGTCCTTTTATATGAAGCATACCAACAGAGTAATTTGAAGTGTTACAGGTGTATATGTGTATGAAAGTTCTTAATGCAAATGTGAGACTGAGGTGTTTTTAAAAGGGACAAATTCTATTTTTAAGAATTAGAGAAACTAAATGGGATTATGAATGCTATGCATGGAGACAACTCTTATTTCAGTTTTCTCACTCATGTCACACCTTTGTTAATTAGCACATCTGCCTTTTAATTAGACAAGCAATCATGTGGTCCTCTCCTCTGTAGACATGAAGACTGGAGGAATCGGATATTTTTACCCTACCTGAATTCTTAGCGTAAATTGACTCATCATGCATGCACAACTTGGTTCCTTCAAATGTTCTGTTTTTAAATCTGATACTCAGTACATTTCTTTTGACTTGAGATTTGCATCTTTCTCCCTGCAGTTTGTGCTGTGAGTTTGTCCTCAAGCTTACTCAGGAGTAAGCACTGGATGTCTATAGGCATTCAGGTCCTACCAGTTTCACCTGCCAAGTATAAGGAAAATTCCAAGAGAGGATTTTCAGGCAACTGAATAAACTAGTTTCTTGCTTTTAATTACACACCTGGCTTAACATGATTAGGTTCTCCCTAATCAAAAACAACTTAAAAACTCCCATGTCATATCAAATATGCAATGAAAATGGAGTTCGTTTGTAGCCTATGCTAATGCTTTGAGATTCTGTGCACCATGAGAACAGACTGATAGGATGAGTCGCTGTTTCAAGTAAACTTTACTGATTTTTTTTTTTTTTTTTCCCTTTAATACTTGGGGTTGTCAGGGAGAGCTATTGGCCTACCTATCATATTGCTGAAAGACAATTAAAGGGAAGATTAAATTATCAATTTTCTTTGGGCAAAAGCTTAGCTGTGGAATACCTCTTTTTAGCCTGTTAATAAGCAAATAAAATCTTATTTTAGAACAGGAGTTGTTCAATGAAATGGACTTTACAGTTGCCACATTTAAGACCTTCATATCTAAGGAAGTCTGAAGAATGAAACTTTGGATATGTTTAGTGAAGCAAGCTGAAGAGCAGTACTATAGCAGACTAATCCCAGTGCTGAATAAATTCAAAGTAATATGTGTTGAAAGGAGAATAATTTAATCTACTTTAATTTTATTGGCACACAGTCTTAAATTGCAAAGTCTAAAAATATTGAAAACTGGCCATTATAAAATTGGTTGCTTGTCATCTGAAATGCTTCATGTAAGATTGGTCACTGCTTTTTTAAGAGTGATCCTCAAATGAGGAGAGCTTAGTGAGTGCAGTGACAGCTGAGTGAAAAGCTTTCTGTAAAGGACTGTCACTGGTAATATCATTTCTCACCTTAAGATCTGGTAAGTCTTTCTGTTTAAAAAAAAAAAAAAAAAAAGTAAAGTACTATTTGGAGTCTATTTCCTTCCCCTCATAATGTAGTAGCAGACACTTGATGAAATGGAATGATGATGAAAAATGTAAAAATAATCAAAAAAAATTTTAATTCTGTTTGTGATTATACTTTAAGTTCATTGCCTTTGTGTCATTGAAGTAGACTAACCTACCAAAACCTCGATATTCATAGCAAATCTGTATGCTACCTGGATATAAAAATACTCATTTATTTTTTTTAGGATCAGTTGCAAGAGTTTAGAGAGGGGTGTGAATTTTAGACCTTCTGTGGTCGGCTTTGTTGCCCCTATCTTTACAGCATTTTAAGCTTGACTGCCTGAGACAGGATGCTGTGCCAAGTGGACTCTGGGTCTGATCTAGTAAAAAGAATTATTGTAACCATTTTATCACTTAGACTTATAATGCATTTGGAGTCTGGTTTTGAGAGCAGCCAACTAACTTTTTTGTCATTTGGAAGAGCAGACCTGTCAAAGCCTTGGGTTTTTATTCCCATATAGTGACCGTGGATGTTTTTGAAGATAAGCATTTTTCTCAAGTCTGAAGTCTAAAACCATTTTCTCAAAACTTCTTTGAGTAGCAGATCACTGTCAGCCTTTACAACTTCTTGTACTAGTATTCACCTTTACTAAACTTTTAAGATGGTGACTGAACTGTCTACGATAGTATTACAAATAATCACTGTTCTTCTGACCACACTTTGGAAGCTATTCCTCGAAAGCTTGAAAAATGGTAGTGTGGAGTCTGCTGTTGACTAAACACAGGTTTGATCCCATGTAGTTTAAGGATGTTATACTGTTGAACAAACTATTGTTTTTATACTGTTAACATAGATTATTCCATTCTGTCGAACAAATGAGTACTCCTTAATCACGTTGGAGGTGCGGGTGCTGGTAACTGATGTCCTTGCAAGTTAGACAGGATGCGTTTGATGGAACAGTAAAATGGGTAAGTTCTGTTCAACTTCTTGGGAAACAGCTTTCAGTGCCATGGAGTTGTCTTCCATTTGTCTTACTGATATGCTCCATTATGAATGTCTGCTTACATGCTGCTTTCTCTGGAAGTAGGTCAGAGCATCCAAAACAACTGTGGCAGAAAAGCCATGTTTTTTCATTTTATAGAGAATATTATATTCACTGTCATCCTATGTCCCCTTTACCACAGAGGGGGTTAATTTTATCTGTTAGTGTTGTGAGAAGTGGCTGACTGGTGTGGTTAAACATCTATCCTTCACCCTCAAGATGAGAAACTAAATGTGGATCTCAAGTTTGGATTTTTACCAGAAAACCTGACACATTAGAAGGCAAGCTCTAGTATTTAAAAGAGAAGTATCTTGGCTTATTTCTCTCCCAACGCAGTTGAATTTTATGAGCGCGTGGTTGGCACTTTTAGTCCTACACATACTGTGTGTGTTATCTTTCAAGATATTGAATGTGTTAACATAAGCAAACCAGCACTTCAAAGTGATATTTCAAAACCTCACCTGTTAGAATATTCTAGCTATTGTACCCAGTGCTCTGATTAATTGTTGATAATTCTGCTGAAGCTCTAAGGTATTTAACTACATAAAACTTGACAAAAGTGAGCTGAGCTACTATGCTGGACTGGGAAAAGAACTGAACCAGCGAAGTATTTTTGAGAATTATAATGCTAGATATTCTGAGCCGTCCAGTGTCCCCACTTTCAGAGAATACCTTTACGATGATTTTTAAGTGTTTGGCAGTCTCTACAGATTGCTATAAAATATTGGACACTGCACTAGTATAATTTTTAATTTATTGAGATTATGGCAGAGTTTCTGCTCTGATATTAGAAAAGTGATGTAAGATTTATTTAGGGATGTAGCCCTGATTTCTTACTGAATCAGAAGTGGTCTGGTTTACAGAAATACATGTTCTGTTATGCATTGCTTAAATGCCTGTGGCTGCAGTACTAAATATAAATCAGCAATATTGTTATGAATACTTAGTGTCCATAGAAATCGTTTACATGAGTGAAAGAAATGAGCAAATTAAGTGACACAGTTCTGTTTAATCTGTTTAGATAGTAAGGTTGTGGTCTGAGAATGTTTAGAGGCACTGGAATAACTTTTATTCATTTCCTTGGAACTTCACATCTGCAGAGTTAAGCTTGTGTTTTAGTGTCTTCCTGAACTGCCACTTGCTCAATTCAAGGTGCATGAGTAAATTACTTTCTCTGGTATATTATTAAACAATGCACTTAACACATCTTGCAGGCTATATTGGGAACTTGCGCGGTCTTCCTTAGTTTTGTATAGCCCATGCCCTTTTGTGCTATTTGTTTTAGAAAATTATTTGATGAATCAAATATTCAAAGTTTTATAAATGACTAAACCTTTTCTGGTCTACAAATATTAGGTATATAAGTAATTTACAAAAAATCCGTAGTAGTTAGTGTGGAAACGGATCCCTTAACTATAGGTAGCATGAATTTATAGGGAGTAACTGTTGTGAAATATATTCAGGTTCTCTTAATTAAGAAATAGATGGATAAAAAGATAATGGATAGATACAGATAAACAGATCTGAAGTAAAATTAAACACTCTTCCTGATTCAGGAAAGTATAAACTTCATTCAGCTTACTAGATTGCAAGAATAAGGGTGTATAGATTAGAGCAGATCAGAAACTTTCCTATGGCGGACCATCCAAAAGTGCTGATGTGATTCAGTTAAAAAGCTCTGTGGGAAAGCTGTCAAAAGTCTCGACAAAATTGATAAACCCACTTTGGTTACTGTCTGCCTGCACTGCTGGAGCTGTCTGGCTGCTGGCCGGCGGCCCAAAGCCTGCTACAGCCGGGGCTGTGAGGTGCTGGGCCAGCTCCTGCTCGCCGCCTGCCTGGGCCTGTGCCTCCGCCACTGCCCGCCTTGTGGCGAGCCTGCTCGCTCCATAGGGAACGCATAGCTGGTGCCAAACAACTACTTAGGGGAACCCGTCTGTTAGCTGAAAAAAAATCTGTTTTGTTTTTTATTAAGATTGAATTACTCTCAAAATTACTTTCTGACGGGAGGTTTTTTTTGTTTTTTTTTTTTTTCTTAAACATTGTACTGATTTTCACCATCCTCTTCTTGCACCAAAAAGAGGGATTTAAATGTGGAATTCTTTGCAGGGAGAATTTCTAGTTCTCAGCAAGCTCTGGTATGCACCGAAGAAGGGGGCTGAAGGACTATATACACAGATGGTGCTAGACCGTAGTGTACCAATCTGGGAAAATGATTAATCAGTACTAGAGGGATTTATTCTAGTACTTAGTTCTTTTAATTAAGCCTTCTGGTTTCTTGCTCGTGCTCTGTAGATGCGTGTTCAAAATGTTATGCTGATTCAGGATCCTGATGGCTCTAAGAGTAATCAAAACAGTTCCCCAACTTTTTTTTTTTAGTGGGATCTTGTTGCAAATGGCAGTGAAGAGAACAAATGTTCTATCCATGATTCTCATTGCAAGTTGCATAAATATGGTTCAGATTTTAATGAAAGAAGCCTGGGGAAGTAGTACTGAGGAACCATGAGTGAATAGTGAGAAAGGTAACTTAATTTAATGCACCTTTTTCATAGTTGTGTTGCATCTGCTTAGGTATAGACGACCTTAATTCTGACACTTCCTAAGCTTTGAGAACTTGCCCTTGTGACCTTAATGATATTTTAAAAGGAAGTCTGTAACTTCCTAGATCTTGTTTTCAGCTGGATTAAAAAAAATTCCCCTGAAGTAGCATTATTTACACCTGTGTGATTCATTAAGGGAGCTGGAACTTCTGGATTGCTGGCGCAGACCTTTGCGTCTTAAGACAACGGAGCTCGCCACTGTCCTTCCTCCAGCGCTGATGCCACACAAAGAAATTGTGTTTCAGTGAGCACAAGGCTCCTTCCCTTTTTATCTTATGCTTCACCTCTTCTCGAATATTAGTTAGTTCCCCTTGCACTGTCTGTCTTCTCTTCCTCGTCTCATTCCATTTGCTTACCTAAGTCTAGGTTTTACAACTCTGGTTTCTTTTGATACTTATTGCCTTGGAGTTTTCTTCCAAGCTGGAATCTCTTTGCCCTCTCTGTGCTCAGTTCTAATGCTTCTCCCCAGCCAAACCCAGTCTCTTCCCTTGGTGCTCCTTGTCCAAAATGATTTTTCTTTTCTCTTCATCCAGCAGGAAAGTTTCTTATTCAGTATTTGCGTCTGTTGTTTCCCTGGCTGTTTCATCATCTCTGGCACAGGCTTTGCTCCACCAGCACCAGTTCCCCCCTGCATGGTGGGTCATTGTATCTTTGTTTCCTGCCCTCTGCCTCATGTAGCTGTTGGGTCAATCCTCCCTCCATCCTGCTCAGTTGCTCTGCACCAAGCTACTGATGGGGATCCCCTACCCAAGTAACTATATGCTTTTCCTTGCCAATTCTTAGTTTGTCCTGCCTCTTTCTGCCCTCTCTCCTTCCTGCCCAACCAGTTTCCTGGCTTTCTTCATTCCCCCTTTTTTCCCTGATCTGGCTGTTGCCCTCACAGTATTTGAATTTCTTCTTTCACCATGGGTGTCAGTGGTGAAGTAATTGAGGCTGCTGGAAAGGTAGAGCTGAAGTTTCTGTCAGGGTTCTACCTCAGTCCAGCAGGAGCTGCACTTACAGGAAAAATACTCCTTAGCCTTGGGCTGAAGAATACTTGTTGGTTCTGTAGAAGTGGTTCATGATCAGACCTGTTGTGTGTAGGAGGTTGGAGCATATGGCTGAAATATTTAGAGATTTTAGTCAAATCTAAAAAATCTTTACTCTGTATTTGTAAATATATGTATGCTGGAGGCAGGGGGAAATATGCTATGAACAATTACTTTCAGTTTGGTAGGGATTTAAGCAACAGAACTGAATTCTACAGTGGGAATTTGTTGGCAGTATTCATAATAATAGTTGCTGTTGGCCTCCCTGTTAACAGCTGTGCTAAGAAACAGGTAAAGATGTTTTATGCTGGAGGAATGACCTAATTCTACAAGTGATCAAAAGCTGCAGTGTGAACTTTGGGAATGGGAAGGGGTTAATAAGATTAATAAAAAGATACATTCAGAAGTAATAGAATGCATAAAACACAGTTAAGGTTAAATATCAAGATTGTAATGTAGTATGTTACAGGATGTTTTTTTCCAGGGAATTAGTAGAAATTCTTTCTTCTTAAATGTTTACATGTTGATCAGATGAAAAACACAAAATACCCTGTAAAGAGTGCTTACGTACTAATGGGAGGAGGATTGTGAAGCAAAAGATTCCTTTAATGTGTCTTTTCTGAGAGTGTATATGTTTGAGTCCAAGAAATGCAATATATAGCATAACTTCAATGGAATTCACAAAGCTACTTGGAATAGGCTGCTACTTTCCATTGTTGTCCTTAAGTAGGATGTATGGCCCCTGAATACACATGGCAATTTAAACGCAAGGAACAAAAACTAGGCTATGATCTAAAGCCAGCTGATGCTGATTAAGAGACTTCTTTTGACTATGGAGGGCTCTGGATTAGCCCTCTAGTAAGCTATAATTGTCTCAGGTGTTTGTACAGACTTTTTGGTTGGTCAAGTGTAAGGATTTTTTCATTTGACTCAAGCTTGTTGTGGCTAATGTGAAATGCTATGTGTGAATATAAGAAATGTCCCAGTGCGTATACCAGCTCAAGTGTTATGTATTTTCAGTCAATAGTTCTAGAAACAGTGAGTGAGTAACTACATTTAGTCACCAGATAATATATTGTTCTGTCTTTACGGCTTAATTAACACTATATTATATTAAATCATAGGTATGTCTAGAGATAATTTGCATATTTCTATAAAATAGGCCTACAGGTAGAGTAGGTTAGAGGCATGGAAAATATCTGTACTTTGCATCGTTAGCGCAGTTTGTAGTTCTTTGTGTTTGACTAATTTCAGTGTGCATTTCCTCTATTCATCTAGTCCTGTTAGATGTTTAAACGTTTCAAAAAGCAAAACAGAGGAGTATGTTTTTTCAAATTAGAAAAATGTCTGTAGAGTTGCAAATGTAGGTTAAAGTTAGAGGTGATGGTCTGCCTGACTCAGGCTATTTTATTTGACTTGTTTCATGCCTATCTTCTGTTTTAAAATGTAAACATTTTATTTTCTATTTCTGTCATAATGATTTTTTGAGGGCAGTCCAAGCTATTAGTTATTTCACTTTAATTCCCTTTGGCATATTGCCCCACTTAACTTTACAGCTTGACCTGCACTTTTCATGGATATACATAGCTTTTAGCTATCTGTGTGCTGTCTCTCCACTTTATTCAAGCTGAGAAGAGTAGAAGGTCACTTCTGGAGTCGAGTCAAGTTTTTGTTCAAAACATCAATAGAAATGTAGAGCTGGTTCTCACAGCTGAGCTAGATTACTTCTAGGACATTCACCAATGATGTTTTCCACAGTTCAAAAAAGATTTTGAGAAACTCTTGCCTAGTATTCTGTAAAGCATCATGAAATTGAAAGTTGTGGTGGTTTTTAGCACTTGAGGGTCAAAACATTTGCATCCGTTTGGGGGATGAACTGGAACTTTTTCCAACTCCTTTGTTTTACATTTGACCTCTAGGTTCCGGCAAGATGTGGGGTGACAGTCCGAGACAGCCTGAAGAAAGCTCTGATGATGAGAGGTCTTATTCCAGAATGTTGTGCTGTTTACAGAATACAGGATGGGTATGGTTTGTGTGTGATGTTTTTGCTCTCGCAACTTTCTCTTGGAATTAACCAGCATGGCCAATTCTATCTAACATTGTGAAAGTCATTTTCAAAGTTAAGAATAATATGACAGTGTGCGCTAAAATGTGTTGTGCTGCAAAGACATGCCTAGAAAGGATGACCGACTCCTAGAAAAAGGTTTAATCTTTATCACTTCAAGAACAGACATAATATAGAGTAATATGTGTTTATAAAATGCTAACCAAATTTATATTAACCAAACTCATGCTAACCAAACAACTATTAAACAGCTTTTTTTATTTTAACGTTTTGGTTTTGTTTGACCTAGTTATAGTGCAATCTTAACTGGATATAGAATTCTTGTGAAAAAAATTTTAATTGAGTTTCCAGCCTTAAAAAGCTATATGACTACACAAAACTAGAGAGTCCTTTGGAACCCTTTAAGGAACAGGTAGTTTCACAAGCACTTTTTGATTAGAGAGGTATCCATCACCTCGTAGCCAAAGCAACAGCTATCACTGAAACTGATTTGAAAAAAGTGGATTTCTTTTATGGTGCTTGTCCAGGGGGATGTGCTTTCCTTGGTGTGTGCTAAGTTTAATGTCCTGTCATTAAAGCTTCCAGAGGCAAAAGACTGGGTACCAAACCTTCACAGTGCAACTTGCTACCTGATCTCAACTTCTCACATCTTCTGCAAGAGAACTGCAAGGGCTTATGCACTAATGAAAGTCTTATTCACGCTTTAGAGAGAAGAAGCCGATTGGCTGGGACACTGACATATCCTGGCTCACAGGAGAGGAGTTGCACGTGGAAGTCCTGGAGAACGTGCCACTCACAACACACAATTTTGTATGTACTGGTTTTCATTAAATGTTGAATAGAGTTAAATCAATTTTGTACTTTCAATTTCAAATTAATGAGTGGGAACAATATTTTGTGCCTTGGGCTTGTGGAGGGGTTGCAAAAGAAGTTTTGATTGCAGTAGCTTAAGGTGCATTATATCTAATTGCAATTGAAATAAATAGTGTCAAAGGGAACTTGATTTCCCTAACTTTCACATTTGGATGGAATATACCCTCTAAAATCTAAAAATGTAGAGGTTTTAAATCAGCACTGCATTGCAGAGCTGTAATAATAATCTACTATTTTTGTATTGCTGTATCTATAAAATGTATTCTGTGCCTCCCTGCTGGCTCTGCAGCAGCAATTAACTAATGAACTAACTATTCCCAGAGTGGTGCTGACGTCATCAGTGATGCTAGTGCACAAATATGTTTTGACCTGATAAGGCACCACGTAAATGGAAGCTGCTAAACAGAATCCATCCAAAACATTCCAGCTTCATACAAAATCGTGGAAATAATGTTGATCACATTGAGAAGAAAGACTTTTATTTAAAATAAATAAATCTACTTTCAAGCTGCTTAAGCTATTTTACTTGAACAAGCTAGTTTGGCTATGGTTAGTTAGATGAAAGTATAGTAAACTTAGAAACATTTTTTTTTGATACCCTTCTTTTAAGATTTTGGTTATTACATGTAGTAATACTGCTGGAATGTATTTTTATGCCAAGTATTATTAAATTTTAAAATGAAACTGAAGATTTTTTTTCCCCTAAAATATGGATGTTTTTACCTTTCTCATGATTGTAATGTTTGAGTTTCAGTAATCAAAATTAAAACTACATATGTAACTATATATGCAAACAATATGTAAGTAATTTGTGTATTTCCAGTCCTGTGAATGTTGGATAAAAATGTCATTTGGCTGCTGGAAAAATTAGAAGATGAGACAATTTTTCAGCAGTTTTTATTTTTATAGATTGTATCCAGTTAAATTCTGAATGTTTTATTCTTCTCTAGCATGATAATAGCTTGCTGTTTTGCTTTAGATTTGTTGCTGTTTTTCTTGCTGGTAATGAAGTGAAGCATTAATTCCAGTAAATTGTTGAAAGAATATTTTAATGCTTAAAGATTATTTGAAATAAAAGACAACCATTTTGTAAATCTGTTCAGTATTTAAAGCCAGAGCTTCAGTGTCAAAAAAGAGCCTTATAAGTATATTTGAGGGAGGTAAAAGCAAGTAGCCCATCTTAGGCTTACAGAACCACTTTACTTAACATGATTATTTTTGACAACATAGGTTCGAAAGACATTCTTCACGTTAGCGTTCTGCGACTTTTGTCGAAAGCTGCTTTTCCAGGGATTCCGGTGCCAGACATGTGGCTATAAATTTCACCAGCGCTGTAGTACAGAAGTGCCACTGATGTGTGTTAATTATGACCAACTTGAGTAAGTCATCATAACTTGTTTTAAAATGGAGACTTTTATTAAGCTTATATATTTAACGTAAGAAATCACTGACAGCTGTAATTCAGGAAGTCAAGGGAGATGCCTGAAAAATTATAGGAGCTCAACTGTTCTTGTGAGACTGCATAATTCGTATTGTCTCTCTGCTGGTTCAGACAAGCNCTTTTCTGCTGGACTGTGAAATGCTTTCTTTGAAGGATGAATGGGGTGGCTAAACACTTGACTGTATCAGACAAACTTCTCATTGTTCCAGATGTTGTTCCTGATCAAAACTGGTTCTTTATTATGTGATGGCTAGGTCTCTGTTTAAAAGTTTAGTTGTAGGTCTATTCTCTCTGACCTGAAAAAAAAAAATGTTAGAGACACTAGTTTAATAAGGTTAAGTTGCAGTTGGTTTTGCAATGATTGAAAATAAATCCATTAGTGAGTTTTAAATACCTAGGTAAGAAATACAAAAGAGCATGCCCAAAACATTCATGTGTTCTTGAATTTAAGTATTGATTCATTTGTGTAAGGCTTTGTAATGCAGGTTAAGGTTCTGTAGTGAACTCGCTCTGTTGTATCTGATCTGTTTCAACAGAGTTTATTAGGTCTTTTAAATAGACTTTCATATGAGGAATCTCTTAAAATGCTCCTTTTCTTCCCCCAGGAATAAACTTAATTTCTGCTTATGTTGGTATTTGTAACTGCGTTTGCTTGGGCGCCTCTAGATTATGTGCTCAGGGTTGTAGATGAAATGACTTTATCCATCTGGCAGTAGGTTTTGGCATTACATCAGTGCAGGCATTCAGTTAACTTCCTGTGACCCAACTTATAATATAAGTTGTGTATTCTTGAGGAACCAGATGTTTACACTTTTGAGTAAAAGATTCAAGAACTGCTTTCCATAAAGGTGTGTTTAAAGCATGATGTTTCGATCCATTGTGAATTAAATGATATTTTAACAAAACTTGCAGGTTCATGTGTTAGCATAGTCTTTGTTTTAGAATTTGATCTGTGGCTTTTTTTAATCCTTGAGTGTTGTGTTGTAAAGCCTCAGGGTTTTACACAAGTTAGGTTGTTTTTGTTTTGTTCTTGCCTTGCAGTTTGTTGTTTGTCTCCAAGTTCTTTGAGCATCACCCCATACCGCAGGAGGAGACCTCCTTGGGAGAGACCACCCCAGCATCTGGATCGTACTCCTCATTGCCCCCCTCAGATTCTGTTGGGTATGACCTTATTCCTGCTGTTTAATAACGTAACGTTTCAGTACTGTATGCTTAGAAACACTCTAAATACTGCTTTGCAACCCTCTCTACATCTGTGTAATCGGACTTGTCATGCAAATACTTCCACCTATGCTTAACCTTAAGGAAGTGGATATTTTCGTTCACATGAATGACATAAATTAGCAGTGAGCTTAACAGTTAAGCATGTGCATAAGTGTGTGTAGAACTGGGGCCTTACCTGTTAAACTGCCTTCTTTTCTATAGTAGCTTAGACCTGGTCTAAACTGGAAAGATTTTATACTTAATGTAAACCAAAACTATATCATCACAAATTATTTTATGTCTTATCAAACTGTGATTTGTTTTGAGGTGACATACCTCTGTTTCTGAATAAGCCACAGCACTATAAGATTGGTGTGAACAGATGCCAATTCTAGGTTCTTAATACCGCTTTAGTAGCTTTTCCACATACACATTGCTTTGGGATCTTCCTGACCAGCTTCCTTCCTCCTGTTTAAATGTTGGCATATACGAAGAGCATCTGTTTGCAGATCCAGCTTTTCTAAAATCAGACTTCTAAAATCCATCACATCCTCCATCCCCTGTATTTCCAACAAAGATTCTGGACCTTTGCTCTGTGAACAAATATTTGATTATATTTAGATTATACTCCCAGTAGCTAACAGGTTGCTGATATCTAGCACTAGATGGTTGAGCAAGAATCCAGAAAAGGGTAATTCAAGAATGTGCATCAAAGTCAAGAAACCTGATGCAGACTTACTAAAAACACCAAAGACAAAAGCCTTCAGAAAATTTTCCTAGGACGTGTGCATGCTGTGTGGAGATGTATTGAATTTTGGCAAAGAGGCTGTCTTGGAATACTGAGCATTGTGCCCAAACAAAAGCCGAAGCACAGTTGGAAACTACACAGGCACCTATGGACTCTGGAGGAAAAATTCCCTGGACAGCCAAGACTTTTTTCATGAAGGATCAAATTTGATACCTCCCAGGAACTAGATTGACAGTGCTGCAGAGGGAACCACATTTGGTAAGTAAAAAAGGAGATAATATTATTGTTTGTACTTTTTCTGTGTTTCAGGCAAATTTGGAAGTGCTTTCTCCAGGTAGTGGATACTGCTTTTACATCCTGCATATGTCCACAATCTGCTGTAGTAACAAGTCCATTGCTGTGCTAGCTGTGATTGTCTGAGCTAAGCAGACTCTGGCTCTCGCAAAGTGCATCTGAAATTATAACCAAGCCAAAGCTATTAATCTATGAAGGAGCTTGTTCATACCAAATATGTTAAACACCTTTGGAAAACAGAAGGCATTATATAGCCCCAATCCTAATGCTGTTATATGCTAAATTCTCCTACTTTTCTGCTGCCTCTACCCTCACACATTTGTGGTTTCTCAGCAGTTTATGAGCATGCAACAGGGTAGATGATTTTAACTGATGCATGTACTACTTCAGGTGCTCTTGTTTTTGCGAAGCAAAAACATAAAGGAAAAGTTGTGAGACCAGAGCTTATTAATGTGTTAATGTTTTTAAATGTTAACATTTTCATATATGTGAAGTTAAAAATAACCTTAACAGTTGAGATTAAGGATCTTTTTCAAAGTGTTGCATCTGTAAAGGCTTGTGGTTGCAGAAGCTGTAAAAGTTTTTTTAGCTTTCTATCTTTTGCTTTCTTTACCTTGCTGTAGTTTCATTATTAAACAAAAATAAGGCATATATCGTGCCTTCAGAATTCTTTTTATTTTGGAACATGCTTTATGATTATCAGCTGGAGTTCGTGACTAGTATGCATGTTTACTAAATCATGCAGTTTTCCTTGAACATCTGTGTTGGTAGTATTTCCATGACAGAAGCAGCACAGACACTATCATATTAGCACAAAGCACTGTCCATATCTTTTTCCAGTTACTCTTTTGCCTTTCTTTAATGATACTTCTTGGCCTCTTCAAGATACAGTTGTGCAAATATTGATTTCTCTGAAATTTTTTGAGTAAATAAAATTACTGGCCTTCTCTATAAGAACACTTACTTTTAGACACAGTTTTTTTAAAGGGTACTGGAAAAGGTATGGGGGAAAGGCCCAACTGGAAGCAAAAAAGTCTGATATTTGAGGTTATTTTGACTGGGAAGAGCATAAGGGAAAAAACTTTAGAGTTAGGGAAGGAGATTGAAAATATGAAGAATTAACGCTTTATCGCTGTTGGTACAGTGACTATTATAATAGTTTAATAATTGCTCCTTTGATTTCTCTGTTCTCCTAGCGTCTTGCATGACAGCCTACAGAGGAAGGGATGTTACTGATTGGTTGATAAACCTGAGGAAAGAGAAGGCAAACATCTTTCTTCATCTTTAGCCTTGTAAAGGGATTCCAGCAGCAGGCAAAATGCCCAAAGATTGAAGGGAAGAGTTCGTGTTGCAAGACAAGCTCAAGAGCAAAGGCGTATGTGACATGCTGAGAAATTGTCAAAGGATCATATGGAGTAATTGGAAAGAGAGAGACATGCAGAAAAAAAGCACTGGACGTGATGCAAAAGCTGACAAGCATGCTGGAGAACTTTGCACTTTGTTCATGCATAACATCCTAAACCAGCCCAGCCCTGTAGCCTTTCATTCTTCCAATTGTAAGCAATAGACAGTCCCTCCAAACCTTCCACCCTGAGATAAGGGAGCACATATGGTCCGACCTGCACATTTCTGAACCCTCTGCACAAACGTGTTCAGCCTCCACGTTAGTTCTCATGTCCCATTTTAGTTCTTAAAATTTGCACTCTTCTTTTGTGCTAAAGCAGTAATTTTCTTTATAATTTGCACTTAGCTGGAAAGAATTATTAAAGTGTAGGTCTCCCTAATAACAGCCATTTGTAATAAAATTGAAATACACAAACTGTATATAATACATTGTATTCATTTTATTCATTGCACTATCATAAAGTTTTCTGTGTATCTTTGCTCGTAAAGTGTGAGCACTGAACTTCTCTGAACACAGTTCCCTGGATCTTGCAGATATATGAAAAGGAGAGAGATTAGCTTTTCATAATATTCCAAAGTTTTCTTTTTCTACTTCCATCTATTCTCTCAGATGATGTTGGGCAAAACTCAGCAAACTCATGAGGCAGATGTTATGGCAGGGTAAGTAACCTATGGAATGGGTGGTAGGGGGGCGCATGGGCAGATTTTA
This sequence comes from Apteryx rowi, assembly GCF_003343035.1. Lineage (NCBI taxonomy): Eukaryota > Metazoa > Chordata > Aves > Apterygiformes > Apterygidae > Apteryx > Apteryx rowi. The sequence goes on along the minus strand of NW_020450894.1, from coordinate 2,044,849 downwards.
AATAGCACAGAGGCAGGCTGGACTTGGTAGGAGCTTTAAGCTCCTACCTTTGCTTTTGAGGCAGGATACTGCCACTAAGCAGGCTGGCAACACTGTGAAAAGCAACATTTCCCGACATACTTAATCTCTGACTTAGAGGAAGAAAGGGGGATAGTCTGTGCACCATTTTGGGAAGTTTGCCAGCCCCTGTCTTATAGTAGCCTCTAGCCTGTGATTAAACACCTCTGCTTTCCTTTCAGTCTTACAAATGTTCACTGATCATTCTGCCTCAGATGAAGATATTTAAATGTCTAGAAAAGGTTCTGAAAAGCCAAGAAAAAAAAAAATCTTACATGATTACCTTTAGTACTACATCACCACTTAGATCCATATGTGCTTTGGTGAGGAAAACCTTTGTGTTTCATTACGTAAAACAAAGATGAGGCTTTTCCCTAAAGATTCTGGCATCATACCTTTTCCAGATCGCTCCGTGCAAATGTTAGCAAACTACCTATGATACCCAAACTGGTATGCGGTCTTGCTCAGCAGAAAAGGGCCTGGTGCCAGAATTGTTATGAAAAAACGTCCTTATTCTGTATAATATGAGGGGAAAGCCTCTTGCTCCCCAAAACTTTTGTTTGCAAAAACATGCTAGTGAACTGAGCCCTAGTTTGGAGAACAAATGGCAGCTATGTGGTTTCTCTTTATAGCCCCATATATATGAAGCTGTTGTAAGTTTTACGAAAATATTGCAAAGCTTTGACATGGACCCAAACATCAGTGTAAATGCACACGATTGTGACAGTGCTAGGAGTTGATTTACAAATACTATTACCTATAAACTGACATGGATGAAAGCAGCAAATTATCATGATATGGAAAAATGCTGTAATCCGTATTAAGTTATGACTGTTAAAGACTTCTCCTATGGCATTTTTAGACTGACTTCTGCATAGGGTGCTCTGGAAGTGATCTTCTGTAGCTTGCAGTTACCAGCTTGCACTGCTGTCCTTTTATCCAAAAATGTACATTTGATTTGGTGCTATCGACCCTTTCCGTGTTGCGGAGGTGGGGAAAGAAAGAAATTGCTTTGTGGGTTTTTTTGTTTTGTTTTCTGGCAATATCATTGGGGTACCACAATAATTATAGGATGTTTGACCTCACAAATATGCAGTTTGCCTAGTTGCTACTGCAGTTGAAATACCCTGTAGCACTCTACCCAGGATGCTTAACAGTTTTAAAAAAAACTGTTTCAACATGAAAGTGCCACCATGCTCCTGGCTAATGGCAGCAACAGAACCAAAGCCAATCAAACTTTAGTGTGAACGAAAAAAAGGTTCTGGTAGTTTGACACAAGTTTTTGCAGATACCCATCAGAAACTATTGCAAGCGATCTGCCAGATAAGCAGTGTGTACTACGCCGAGCCCTGTGGCTAATCATCGCTGAGACACAC
>NW_020450894.1:2005832-2043361 GCF_003343035.1 Apteryx rowi | reverse complement strand
GGGGGGGAGGGGGAATCTCAGCCTAGTAGAGATGCTCTCATTTAAGAGAAGTAGCATATACTACTGTAATTGAAGCTGTGTGTATTTGCATAACTGCAGCAAAATTTTTTTGAATAAAATTCCTGAACTCCAAACAAACCTGTTAAGAAAAATCTTTCCTGAGTAGACCAGCTCTTAAATACATGACAAATTATGTTGGTGAGTTTAAGGAAACTGAAGATAATTTGTGTTAAAGCTTCCTTTCATATTTGTAAGGTGAACTAGCTTGTATCATTGCAAGTTATAGTGGGTGTACTGTATAAGGAGTTACGATACCATAAAATACCTTACATATTTAGTAGCATCTGTGGGCACTCTTCTGAGTTGCCTTCCTCTTTCCTGTGGACCTAGTTTTGTAGCACACTAAGTCTGTGGACACACTGATGTTTGTTGTCATTGACAAAGGGTTAAAATCTGCATGTGTCTGTCACTAGTAGCATCAATTAGGTTATGTTCTCCTTTCCTGGCTTGCTTTTCCACCTCCTGACAAAACCTCTTTCTGTTTGGTCTTGGTCAAAGGGGAGGGAGCGATGTGTTTTATAACAAATTCATGGTCCAAGGAAAGCATGTTCTGGCATACTGCCAAACAGTATGGTTATAGCACATTAAAAACTTAGATTTGATAACTCTATCAGCCTGTTTGCCTGGAAAGCTGGGAATTATTGGTAAAGGAATACCCACCTAGAAGGCTTGAAGAAAATGTGCAAAATGAGGTGGTATAACCTCTCTAATCAATCCGAATATTGCCCTTATTTGTAGAAGTTTCCTTCTAGCAAGAAGGCTGGCTGTTAACTGCTCACAAAGGCCACAGGAGCGACAAACTCAAATCCTGGTGCTTAAACTGCTCTGCTTCTCTAAGCTCCAGCCTGCTACATGGATGCCACAGTAAACAGTTCTTTGCAGCAGCTGTGTTCTGGTCCTCTTCAATTTTTGGCAATTTGTTTGCTGGCACTTACTGTTGTCTTAGTGCCAGCCTGTACATGCAGCGTAGCCTACAGAACTAGTTTTATAGCAATGTCCTAGAACAGACAATGTCACCCTCTCCCAAATTGTGATGGCTGCTCCTTTTTGCTCCAGTGTCCCTTTTTGCACTCTCCTGGAGTATTTAAAATACTGTTGAGAATGGGCTTCTGGTAGCTAAGAGGATTGCTGTATTCTCTGTGCTGGTTTGTCTTCTGCAGCATAGATGCAGACCAGGGTGCAGCCTTTGCTGCACACAGCCAGCAGCTGCCAGTTCAGTCTGTCTTGAACTTGTGAACCCAGAAGGCCAGCTTGGCTAGCAAACTGCTTGTGTCTGTTCACTGGTTACCTCTTTCAAGTGAAGCTTACATTTAGCAAAAATAACTTGGTCTTTAGAAATGTCCCAAGGACACCCGTTAATGAAATCCTGCTTGTGTAGGTAGAGCACATGGCTAACTGCTCACAAGATTTCCTTCTCTGGATTATTTGGCATCTAAAGCCCAGAAGCTCTCACAATAATAGCTTAGAAATCCAAAAAAGGAGAGTTTTGTGTCAACCTGTAGTTGTTTTCTGAAGATAGTGAACTTCCCTGAGTTAAAATCCAATGCGTAGTGAAAGCAATTCAAATTGTTTTAAAATGTGGCATGGTGTAGCATGCCCTCTGATAGCAGCATGCTGCGCTTGATGACCTGTGACCAGAAATACAAAAGTGTTTGTGGTTTCATTTAGCGGATGACCATTTATGACTCATAAAGGAGAATGCAGTTGAAACAGTATTTCTGCAATTGAATTTTTTCTTCCTTGGCTTACTCATGATTACAGAAAGTCTAGTTGCTTCTGCTCTAGTTGTGTGGCAGAGCTTAAATGCACACTCGTAGTCACCCCAGTGCAATGATCTGGTTGCTATTGTTACACATTTCCTTAGATTTCATTGTTGCCAAGAAGTCACAGGAAGTTTAAGCAGGAGCCAGCTATCCCGACAATGATAGTCCTAGCCTGCCCGAGGCGGGTTTTATGCTTTTCTTCTGAAATCTTTCTGTGCAGCTTCTGATACACTTGCCTTTACATGAAAATATGGTCTCTTAGAATGTCAGCCAAGTCCTGCATTCGTATCTGTGCAGTGTCCCATCTCCTGAGGTGGGTTCTAGTTGTGTGATTTCTTTATAAAAACGTTCAGGAGTTCAAAACTTCCTCATTCACAGTAGAAAAGATTTTACCCAACTGCACTTGTTTGCACTGGAGGAAAATTTTAGTATGTACATATTCACACTAACTGCTTTTTTTTAATGGCATTTCTGAAATTCTGAGTATTTTCTGAGCCCAAATGCTGGGCTGTTGAAGGCATTTCCTCCAAGATATGCCTAGTGGCAGTTTCAGTTCATTGCTTCCCAGTATAAAAATATTTGTATTCTGTCATCTGAAAATAGATCATCTCTCAAAAACAAGTTTAGCAGAGTTAAGCCCCTACCTACTCCCTCCCCCCTTTTTTATTCCCACTCCATAAATATAATTAAGTATTTTTTTAATAGGACTTACTAGACTGTTATTTGAACTCATTGGTAAATGCTCTATTCTTGATTGTGAGTGTGTTAGCCAGGAAGGAAAAGATGACAGGTACTTTTGGGGTACTGAGTGTGTTGAGGATCTGTGCCAAACTGTATAAAATCTGTTATGAAAAGTAGGGTAATAGTCTCCTTTAAAGCAGACCCATTTCTGAGAAAAGCATCAGAGATCCCGTTGAGAATGTTAGTAGCCCTTAAATCTCTTTGGAGAGGCCAGGGAGCGTTCACTTACAGGAGACGGTGCCAGAACCCTCTTGCTGCTATAGGCTGTTGTACGGGTTGTATCTGCAGCTTCTGCCTGTGGGCATTGCCTTTGTGGGCACGGTAACCCATGGAGTAGTTTAATGGCTAGAGGACTCCACTCCTCCCTTAGGAGCTGTGTTTTCTCTAAGTTCTGAAAACCTCGTTGTTGGCTATCGAGTATATTTTAAGCATAAAGTTCTCTTTGAAGAAGGTGACAAGCATTTCTCATTGAACTTTTGCCTTATATCCATTAAATTGAATCATTAGACTTAACAGTGATTGACCTTGACTTGAGTAAGAGATGAATGCTAATTTACTGCACTTTACCGAAATAGCAGGATAACCAAATAAGTGATTCTGCCTTCTTGCAAATGAAAAGGCAAGTGTTTTAGATGTTTTCTTTTTTAAATGTGGTTCATGGTCCTATAAATAAAATACTTGATCTAGTTCTATGACCTGCAGCAATTGCATTTCTTCAAAAAACTCATCTGTATAGTCTGAACGCTACCTTTCAGGCCAAATCTCTGTAACTGTAACATTGTAAATAACATTTAAAATGTTGCACTATTCAAAATTATTTTCTGAAGGTTGAGGTTAAAAGGTAATGTTATTTTTACTTTGATATCAATAATTCATATTACTCTGGCCATAATATTAATTGAGTGACCAATATTCAGTTTTCAGTCTGTCTTCATTGCACAGTGATCCTATCCTTACAATTTCTTTTGTGACATCTTTTGATTGTAATGTTGATGTGAGATGTTAAGTGTTTTTAGTTCTCAATGGTTGCCATTAAAAAGAGTTTATTATATTAATAAACTGCAGAGCATCTCAATGTCTGCAGTGCATGTTGGGCCATATTAATTTTTTACATCAGGATTTAATATTACTAGCTAGGTATGATGTGGATTTGTTAGACTTTTCTTTGGTTTTGGAAGCTCAGAACACTTTCACAGCCATGTAATTGGGTAGTTTATGCAGCAGAGGGTTGTTGCAATTGATCCTAGGGGAATAGAGATCATTCATTATAAATTGTTTTTATGCAGGCCTTTAGACCAGCTTTTTTATGTATGTATTATTGTAGTTGAAAAGGATTTACCACACCCACTATGCAGTATTTGAAGCCATTTGTAGACCTAAATCCTCTTTTTCCTTGACTTTGTTTCTCAGACCACCAATTCTCCCTAGTCCTTCTCCTTCAAAATCCATTCCAATCCCACAGCCCTTCCGACCAGCAGATGAAGACCATCGGAATCAATTTGGGCAACGTGACCGATCGTCTTCAGCCCCCAATGTTCACATCAATACAATCGAGCCAGTCAATATTGATGTAAGTATTAAGAATGTTTAGGTCAGAAATGGTGGATTTTTTTTTTCCTTACCCATATCAGTGCATTAATTTGTAATGTGCACACACAGATACTAAATTTTTAAGCTAGTTCTTAGTGGTCTCTCAGAATCTTCACAGGTACCAGATAAGAAGGTTTTTGCTAGTCAGAGCTGTGAGAATGCAAATAACCCCTTCTCCAAAAGCAGAAACTGTGTTTTGACAGTCCTGTCCTTTCATTTTCAAACAGCCATGCTGTCACAATTTATCACTCGTTTTTTATGATTAGTCCCAAGGCTTGTACTGCTAGCTGTACCACCACATTAAGAATCTGAAAGCCAGTAACCACTCTTGCAAACCTTTCTATGCATTTATATATTTCTTTATATGAGAGATTTTTTTTTAATATTTGGACTTAACAGAAGTGTTCCTGGCATTGAAGGAGATATGTTTATTGCAGTAAGCTGAATTCGGATTTACTGAGCATTGCTTCAGATTTCAGGAGCCCAATATATAATATTGTAAACATTCTTTCGTAGTGTCCAGAAACTGCTACAGTTAATGTGTTTTCCCCATTTTTGAAATTTCTGGATGCTGAATTGTAATATTTAATAATGGTTGATATTAGGCATAATGCCAGCAAGCACCTTCCAAAATGTTGGTTACAGCATACTCTTTGCAATTTAGCTGATATATGACTTGTTTTTTTTTTACCCTTGAGTCCACTTTTTAGAAATTATTCACTTGTCAGGTGAGCAGTCTTGAAGTCTACTTGGACATTACAATGCACAAAATCCTTTTTGCTTTGAGTAAAAGGTGAAAAGTAAGTTGACTATTAAGAGTGTGGCTGCACAGTCACTCACATGTGGTATATAGCACTGAGTGCAGCTAAAAGGCAGGACCAGCGATTTCAGCAACACAGTAAATGTATGAAGGAATAAAATAATTGTGCAACCATAGCCTAGATACCCTGATGTTACAACAACAACAACAAAAAAAACCTTAATGATGAAAATGGACCTACAGATGGAATTTGCTAGAATTGCTTTCTGTTCAGAAAACTGCTATTCTTAGTGTAGTTTACTTGCGGTATGAGTAGTTTGTAAAAGATGCTCTCAGTTAACAGTGGGCAGCAAGTGAAGGGCACCTATTGCGATCAGTCGTTTCTGAAAAGAACTGAGTGCATCTGGGTATGTAAATGAGACAGTTTGTTACAAAAAAAAAAAAAAAAGCAGAACTCATTTGATTTATTTACCTCAATACAGGAAATAGATGTCCCAGCTTCCAATATGCAAGTTCAAATATTTTTTGTGACCAACAGTATAACTAGAAAGTTTGGTTCAGTATTTCTTCTTGCTTTTTGGCCAATTGCATGTTTAAATCCTTATTTTCTTGTTAGCATTTGTTGTGTGCCTTTCAGTTTGCTGCTGGGAGATGCTGTTTTAAATTAAATCATTTTGAAAAGTGTAATAGTTGTTATAACTAGTTCCTTGGAGTTGCTGTTGTTAGTAAGTCAAGACAGGAAACAACTTTTATTTGCTGGACAGCAAATAAAATGGTTATGGATTCCTAATTTCCCTAATTCCCCTCTTTATTCTGTAATTTAATGAGAATACGGGAATTGGATACAATTTTTTTTTTTTTCTTATTTACAGGACTTGATTAGAGACCAGAGTTTACGAGGAGAGGGAGGTAAGTAGTGTTTAAACTAGCTCCTGTGCTGTATTTAATTCCACAATTGCTTTATCCCTTCCCTTCGTCTACTTCTACAAAACACAGACACAAGGGGGAATATGACTAGAACAAAAAATGAATTTGCGTTTGCTTGTCCATGATCTTAGTATCGACAAAGGTTTGAATCATTTGCCAGTCATTTTGGGAGTGGGGGAGACAGAAGGAGAAAAAGTTTCAAAGTGGTATCTAGCTTTAGTCTTAAAATTATCTTACACTCTTGTATTTTTTTCCTCTCACACACAGTCTCTCACTCACATGACTGCACACAGATATGCTGTAACTCCCAACTCTTTCTCAAAGATTTTTATGCCTGTTGTTACCCTTCCACCCATGGAAACAACAGGGGCTTTTCTTTGAAGTCCGTTGACACAGTAGATGGACCTTCTGTATGAATTGCTGCATCCCAAAGCAGCATGAAATACTGCACTTCTTCTCCCCCTCTACCCCTGCTGAAGATGCTGCTTTGCTGTACTGCATGCCTGTGCTGATCTTGGAACCAAGTTGTTAGGACCTTAAGTTAAAACCAGATCTCTTTATGTTCCTTTCAGTAACGGTGTTGTACGCAGCCTTAATTCACTGTAAAGAGAGAACTAGCATCAGAAGATAGATTTATTATTCTTTACGTGTTTTGCACAGACCTGTCAAGTCAGTTCTCCCATTGGTTGTCAAGGTCTTGTGAGGGCTTCTCCTATACTGTGTTTATATCTTTGAAACGATACAGCTGTATCTAATAAAGAGGGCAGGCATGTGACAGTTTCTCTAACTCCAAATTATTAACACATTCATCTCCTATTAATTATGACTTGCTTCAACCATAAGCAAAGTCTGAATTACCTTGATGCATTCCATCTTGATCTCTAAGGTTTTGTACCATGAGCTATCACTAATTATTTTTCTTTCCCATTGGAATCTGCTAGCTAGTAGGATAGTACCTACCTACTGGTTTGTGTTTGGGGGAGCTGTTTTTTCTTATGCCAGCAATAGAACACTTTTAAAACAAATTTCCTTTAATCCTGCAAGCATACTAGTTTAAAGGTGCCAGTTTTAACTATCTTGTATGTCTTGGTAGGTGTGGCTCTCCACAGTTTTGCCCATTTTGTCCAGCATTTAAATGTTGTGCTATCATGTTGGTTTTAACTTTTGATCATAAACCGTCTGCTTGGCATCTGAGAACAATTGGCCATTCCCATTCTTGAAATAATGTTTTTAATAATTGACATTTTTTTCCTTCAAAGTACAGAAGCAATCTATGAATAGGAGTCAAAGCATCCTAGTTATTTCCCATGACTTCTTTCATTTCTTCTATGTGTCTGTCTTTCTGTCTCTGCCTGCCCGTCTCTTTCTCTCTAACAGCCCCTTTGAACCAGCTGATGCGCTGTCTTCGGAAATACCAATCCCGGACTCCCAGTCCCCTCCTTCATTCTGTCCCCAGTGAAATAGTGTTTGATTTTGAGCCTGGCCCAGTGTTCAGAGGTAGTTGGGCTCTTCTTTCTTGTTTTCACCCAAAACAAAATAAGTAAAACCACAGATGCTGTTTGTGCCTCACCCTCACACCGTGTGTATGTAAGTGTGTGAGTTTATCAAAACACCTCTGTTTTTTTGCTTGGCCTGGCTGGAATGCTTTGAATGTGCTTTTCACACATACTCACTTTCACCTTTACACGCTTGAAAATGACTATAAATAAAGTCTGACTTAAATCTTCTAAAGCAAGGAATTTCATAGTTGAGGTTTTTATACAGACCTTAACATAATTTTTCTAAACAAAGGTTCTTGGATTTCATTGGAATGGTTTCAAAGACAAAGTGGCATCCTTAACTTAGAATTTCCTTGACTGTTCATTTTAAGTCAGTTAAGTGCTTTAACAGTTTTCTGTATGCAATATTCTTTGTTTTAAAAAGTAATCTAGGAAATAAAATGTGAGTTACAAACATTTCCATTGATACCTTGTTAGGTCTCAAGCTTTTCAAGTAATGTCAACTTCTAATAAATACTTCTTTTTTCAAGAGTTTTATTATTACCGCACTGGGGCACTAGATGATTTAGACCAGATCAGGCTCTTGTGTAGTTCTTGGTTTGTAAACTTTCAGTGAAATGTTTGTGACTTGAACTGCACAAAATAAGACTTCTGTTTTTCACATGTTATTGATTCTGGGGATAATTCAGGCCTAAAGCTGTCAATGGATCTGTTGTATTGCACAAAATCCCAGAACTCTCAGGATTTCATATACTGGAAAAAACAACTATTAAGTAATAGCATGGAATATTAATATCTTTATATATATGTATACATGCAGGAATGGGTAATTCAGTGCATGTAGTATGTGGTTTTCAAATGCTACCACCTTGGCTGTTTCAAAGACTTTTGTTTCAGAATATATCAAGAGCAGTTCACTTTATGAACTTGCAAAATTGTTCCAGATTTTTTTTTTTTAAGAAGATAAGTGTTCCCAACAAACAAACTGACTACAGAATGGAATACGTTAAATACAGCTTCAAAGCCCCAGAGAATAACTTAAGTCCAGTGTTATCCTGGAAAACAGGCCTTCTGATACTGCTATGAGCAGATAACTATAATGTTCTACCATGTTCTGTAACCTTTTTCAATGAAGCGTAAATATTGTGCTAGTATTTCTTTCTATTTAAAAATTTAGTAGGAGACTCTACTTACCTGTAATGAAACTACATTCTAGTAGAGCTTTGATATTACAGAGAAAAACTGTAATGTAGTAAGCTTTGGGAAAATTTTTCCTGTTCTTTAAGCATCATACACTTAATTTGATATATGTGTGGAAGCCATTCCTTAGCTCACTGGCTTCTGAGTATGTGTAAATGTTGTTAGGATGCTCAATATGCATCATTATTGCTCCTTCAGCATGTAGGAAAAATGTTATGGGTGCTGCATCCCATTTTTGATGTGTTGGGATGTTGTCATTGGGCGCTTCCACTTGTATGGAGAGGCAATGATTAGTATAGTCTGATAAATTAGCACACCCAGTGTGACTGAACTCAAGTTATAAAAGTTAAAGAGGAATTTGAATTCAGGTTGGCATTAGGAGATTCTTGAGGTAAGAAAGGGGCTTCTGAAGGAATATGAGGCGGGAGTACTGTCTTCCACCACTTCCCAAAGCACTGAGGTAAGAGAAGGCACTGGAGTGTTGGAGGTCTCATAAAGTGACGTGCATTGTTTAGCAGAGCAGCATAAATTTAATCAACAGTTGACCCTATTTTATGTCCTTTGCATTGGGAGTGTCGGCATAACCTTGTTACTAATAATTATAGTGTATTTTAAAAGCCAGTGTCTAGTTGAAGTGTTCTATTTGTAAAGAGGCATTGGAGCTCTGAAGCACAGCCCTATCAGTGACATTTTCCTGCAAAGCTTTGTTTATATAACATGTATGCTATAAATGTATTATACTTTTTGTATTTAATAGAATATGCTTCAAATAGTTAACTAAAGTATTTGTTCTTTTTTTAATCCTTTCTACAATCTTTTATTTGGAAGAGCTCTCTGCTAACAGAACTTTAAAACAGCCAAATTTTTTTGAGGTGGCACTTGGAGACTGAGCTAGAAAGACTAAATACAAAATATAGAAATGTTATTTTAATTCTAAAGTACAATATCTCAGCTATTTATTGAGCCCCAGAAAGGTTAGCTACAAGAAGTCTTGAGAGGCAGCTGCTGTTAACTGAAATGCTACTACTTTTCTTGTCAAAGAAACTGTTGGAATTAAAAAATACATACTTTTTACTTAAAGAAACAGTGTCTTTCTGATAATTCACAAACAAAAGACTGAGGACTGTCTGGTATGTAGGGATGTTTGCTATGGACTTTGCCTCTTTCTGTTACCTGAGTGAGACTTGAGCACTAATTTAGTATTAGTACAACATTCCTAAAGTATGTATTTGTTCCCTCTTAACATTTACATTGATCTTTGGAGATACCGCATCTTAAACACAATTCTTGCACTTAGTATTAGTACATTCTTATAAGCTGGCTTCTTATAATCATAGATAAAGTTACGCTGTTTCTGAAATTTAGGTTCAACTGCAGGTTTGTCTGCAACCCCTCCTGCCTCTTTGCCTGGGTCACTCACCAATGTGAAAGCGTTACAGAAATCACCAGGACCCCAACGGGAGAGGAAGTCATCCTCATCCTCAGAAGACAGAAATAGAATGGTAAGGGAAAGATCAATTCTTTTCATTCCGCTATAGCACACACCCATGTTCTTCTCACTTTTATTTTATCAAAGCAATCAGAACTTATTCAGAGGATGACTATTGTAATGATCAAGGACTTTGAATCAATAAATAATGGAACATTGAAATTGTGGGACTATACATAAGCACTTAAATCATTGTCTCTACTCACTTTTACTGTGTTGCACCCAAAAGTCTTGGTGTGCTTCTCACTGTAATGCTAGTTACCCTTCAAAGAACAGTTTAACTTTTCCCACCATGTTTCATGAACAGTTGAATGTTCTGTAGTGATTCTCAAATGTAACAATACATAAAAATTACCCCATTTTTTAAATTCACACTTAACCTCATTTATTTTTTAATTCTTACTCAGTCATGAGACTTCCTTTTGTTAAGAGTTTCTCAATTTTTACTAGTTTTGACACCGCTGGAAGTCTGTGAAAAATATTTCATGTCAGAAAATTGTTTAATATACCTATGTACTGAGGTCTTATATATGCCTAGCTTGAAAAGAATAAAGATTGAGTTGTAATTCAAGCACTTAAATACTTATTCTGCAAGTCAAATGCAACGTTTGAAAGAAAAGTTATTTTAAGACTTTCATCATATAAAATACTGCTATAAAATCTTTAACAAAGGGTCTATACTAGCAGGCATTAAAATGTTCACTTTCTTTTTTTATTTGTGCCAAGAAAACCCTCGGTCGACGGGATTCAAGTGATGATTGGGAGATACCAGATGGACAGATCACAGTTGGACAAAGGATAGGGTCTGGATCGTTTGGAACGGTCTACAAAGGAAAGTGGCATGGTATGTGGCCATCATGGCAAAGAGTTAATCTCAAGAAAGTGACATTATCTGAATGCTTTTTAAATTAAAAAAAGCAGTGTGTTAAATAGGTAGAATATCTAGCAGTTTAGAAACTCAACTCTTGCATGCATTGGCCAATGAGGTTATATTTAGGGTGAAGTTGAAACAGTTACTAGCGAAGCTGAAGTATCCATCTCACTGAATTAGAATCCCGTGAGTGAGCAAGCGAGCGAGCGTATGTGTGTGTGTGTGTGTGTGTGTATGGAAAACTTAGACACAGCTAGGATTTCACATAGTAAAGTAAGAATAATGTTTATATGCTTTTACAGAGTATTTACTTATTTTAATATTGTAATATTTGATTTCACCACAGCTAGAAAATAGGGTATCTCAGTATTTGTTCTATTTAGCATTTTTGCAATTGAAGATTCTGTGTCAACAACACTTTTTAAAAATTGCTGTTTTAAGGTGATGTGGCAGTGAAAATGTTGAATGTTACGGCACCTACACCTCAACAGTTACAGGCTTTCAAAAATGAAGTAGGAGTGCTCAGGTAGGAATATTTTTAATGATGTAAGATCATCTGTGTAGATTTATGCTTCAGTAATCATTGCATTTTGTATTTCCATTAGAACACATTGGTCTTATTCCTCTTCCATGATGATACCTTGAACAGAAAATATAACTTGCAATTTTTAAACATTTCTTTGTATCCACTGCTAATTCTTCCTTCCCCTGTATATGTTTGTCTGTACAGTCATGTTGTGAGTGTACATACATCCAAACACTTGAGACAGGACTGGTTTTTGATATTATAGTACCCGCAGGGCACAGTCAAGCCTGAACGTATACTGTAGGCCCTTCTTTCTTCTCATCCTTATTTTGACATTGAAGGAGAGCGTGATTAACTGTTTTCTGACAGCACCACTGCCCATATCTTCCACCATTTAATTATTTCTTTTCAGTAAGAGACTCTTCTTGAGGTTTTTTTATGCTTTTCTCATGAAGTCGTTTCTTGATCTTTTGTTCATGTTTCCTGCTTGTACTTTCTCAGAGAAAGTATTTGTCTTGGGTTCAGTACTTAAAGGATCCATCAACGCAATATGGTAGAATATTTATTGGAGAAGACTGTTGGCACCCAATTACTGTCTTGAGCATAATTCTGTTTTAAGAAACAAACTAGAAAGAAACCTGTTGTCTCTGGGAAGCTGTTGTGTTGAACTGGGTGCGACTTCTGGAAGAGTGTCCCTAGTAAGATGCATGGTGAAAAGGGGATGGTCAGCCTTTTCCCTGTAGAAACGTCCTGAAAACTCTAAGCCCATAGTTGTGAAAGGAGAGGCTCACTGGGGTGTGCTACCACAGAGACCTGGGTGTATTTTTTGACATATCTGTTCAGAAGAAGTTACTGAAAACCAAAGTCTGATGTCAGAAATCTTGCATTCATTCCTAGTCCAAATTCTGCTGGAAGCCTCCTAGCTGGAGTCCAGCCTTTCTCTGTTGTTGATCATTTCAGCACTTACGGTAGTCAGCTGTCCTGTCCTTTGACCCAGGCAAGCTAGATTTATCTATAAGTGTGCCTTTTCCTTTATGCTTTGATAGTATTTTTTGAGCTTTGAGGTAGGATTTGTGAGAAACTGCTGATTTTTATTCACTCTGCAGTTATTCTCACCACCACTTGACAAATCCTTGAACCTGAAAAAGGCACAAGTCATGTAGTCAAAAAGTGACCAAGTATGCAATGCTGAAAGGACAAAAGGGTTCACACTCTAGGCTCCCATGCTGATTTTCCAGTATAAGATAACATGAAGAGCTATGCTGTCTTCAGCAGCAGCAGCATGGATTTAAGAAGCTACCACAGGTTTTAAGCTTGGTGTATCAGGTTTCATCAACAGTGAGCAGAGTGCCTTCAGTACCAAGCTGTTTTGAAAGAAAAATGCCTGCCTTTTTCCTCTGCCCCTGAGAAAGTTAGGAAATACTCCAGCATTCAGAGGTGTGTCATCTTGGTAATCTCTGTTTGGTATGTTTGGAGGTATCTAGTTACTCACCATCTCCACTTGATGACATTAAGGCTGTCATTTCTCATTCTTGGATAGTGAAGAGGATCTTTCATATTTCACACAGTATCAGTAGATTCTTTCAGGCTTTGAATCTACTGAGATACCTACTGAGGTAACCCTCTCAGGATTGTCCTTTGTGAACTTTTAATGTCTGGAGTTGCTCCATCTGTCAAAGAGGTTTGATTTAAGCTGACCAAATCTTTGTGGTGAACCCCAGTCTCTTCCAGTGATGTTTGGAATCGAGTTCATAGAGAATATTGTATCCTACTGGGATACAAGGATATCCAGTTTTCATATCTGTTTTCATGCTCGCTTTTATGGTGGCTCCACATATGTTCTTATCAAACAAAGCATTAAGAAAAACTGAAGCCTTGTCAAGAAAATGTACTGTTTTCTGAAGAAAAGGGTTGTCCTTTCTGGAAGCCTCCAAGACTGGAATTTCATTTTAGAAGTCGTCTTTGTGGGTGGCAGCATCTTTTAGTTGGAAGGGGGTTACACAAGAGCAGGCCTGCCTTCAGACCATTGCTGTCCCCCATGGACCTGGTGGTAACAGTGTCTTCTGATCAGTACTGTGCTGGGTCACTTGCAAATGCAAGAGGAAGCAGTGCTTGCCCTGCAATAGCTGTTCCATGTCATCACAATAAGAAAGGCCAAAGGCTGGAATAATTCGGCAGATGAGATAATTCGGCAATAATTCACTTGCCATGTTATTTTAGGGAAAGCTGAGCTTGACTGAAGAATTTCTATTTGGAATAGATCCATTTAGACTGTGATATTTCCACCTATTTTTTTCAGTGATTTGCTCCTGTTCTTCTTTTCAACAGGAAAACACGACATGTGAATATCCTGCTTTTCATGGGTTACTCAACAAAGCCCCAGTTGGCTATTGTTACACAATGGTGTGAGGGGTCAAGCTTATATCACCATCTACACATCATTGAGACCAAATTTGAAATGATCAAACTAATTGACATTGCACGGCAGACTGCACAAGGCATGGAGTAAGTATCATACTACTTGTTTGCAAATGAATGTTGGGGCAACACTTACTTAAACCCTTCACACTGACTGATACTGGCAAATTAGCCAGGCTAACATCTGCTCACTTTGCCAAGACCAGAGTCCTGCCTTGATGAGCAAGGCATCTGGTGGAGTGTTTATTACTGTTGATCAGTAAAATAGATATTCTTATGTTCTTTTGTTAGGTCATAGGGAAAGACAAATCATCAAGGAAGACAGTCTCAGAAAGTAGAATAAAAATAACTACAATGTAGTTAAACTTTCAATCTTGTTAGCAAAACAGCCTTAATTCTTGTATTAAGAGAAGTAGTAATAAACAAATGAAAAGTTTGAATCTGTACCCAGAATATGTAAGATGAAAAACCAAATTCTACAAATACTTTGTCAACACCTGTTTCAACAGGTGATCAGTTTAATATAAAGCATTCAATTTCAAGGATAAAGCAAAAGTACTTAAGGTTCTGAAGTTTTATTGTAAGCTGTGAAATACAG
This sequence comes from Apteryx rowi, assembly GCF_003343035.1. Taxonomy (NCBI): domain Eukaryota; kingdom Metazoa; phylum Chordata; class Aves; order Apterygiformes; family Apterygidae; genus Apteryx; species Apteryx rowi. Next base: position 2,028,919 of record NW_020450894.1, on the reverse strand, counting down.
TTTCTGCTTTCAGAACAAACAAAACAGTAGTAAGAAATCATTTTTATCTTTAGTGGGAATGGCTATTGTTATCAATATCTTGTTTAAGAATCCTTTACAAAAAACCAAGTCATTAACTTTATAGTAGTAAATAATATACTAACTACTTTGTGAGTAAAGTTTATTTAATTTTTTAATTTAAATATACATCTATTGAATAAAAAGTGTTGAATTATGTAAAATATGAATGAATCTGGAGTTTGCATTACCTTTATTACCTCTTTATAGCCTGTACTTTTCCTGTAATAATTTTTCTGATTAAGGCTTTAGGGTATATTCATCACAAGGCAGATAGTCTTATAGTAAGAGGTAAAAATACATTTTTAAAAAAAATCACCTAGCGAACTGAAGGACACAATCCTGTAAGATAACACAGAAGGTAAACAGCCCTATTAGTGAAAAGAATCAACTTATAGTTAGTTCTTCTCATTTAAGTATTGTAGCTCTCTCTATTAAATAAAGTAATAGATTTCAGCATTTGGAGAAAACATACCTATTTCATTCTAAGAAGCCTGTGTGAGTAATCATTACTCCCATAAAGGGTATAGGAGAGTAAGAATTTGCAGAACTAGCCCAATATTCTGTGTCAAAATCAAACCACTGATATAAGATCAGAGAAATTACCCTCCAGCTAGAAGCTAGTAAGATGATTGAAATTAATAGTGCCATTTTTTTACCAAGTATTATGTTTTTTTAAGTCAGGGGGTGGGGAGGTGTTTACAGCAACCAGCCTCAGGCTCCTGCTAGCCTGCTGGTCTCCCCAGGCTCCCTCTGCAGGCAGTGGAGATGCAGAAGCTCTTCTACAAGCAGGAATCAAAGTAGGAACCTGAACTGAGGCTCTTCTGGCAGGTTTGTGCCAATCTCATTGACTAACCAGAGAGCCGTAGAAGGCTAGTTGCCTAATTTAGGCTAAACCTATGCTGCACGGCAAGTACTCTCCTCTGTACTCCCTGCGGTCTATTTATCCAGTCCCCAATAGAGGGATCTCTCTTCCAGTCCCTTACTAAAAGCAGTCAGCATATTTATGGGGTACACACCGAGAAATGAGCAGCACTTTTGTGTCCCACAGTTTAAAAACAGCTTGCCTAAAGCTAAGAATTTTCCGCAAGATGCCTGACAGTCACCACAAAAGCTGGGGGACAGAGCCTTCAACCCTGAATGGCATGTCAAAAACTACAGTAATTCTTTGATTTTGATTCTGAATGTTGTTAGACAGAACTCAAAACCAGAAACTGGTGTATAATAGTTATTTCATTGTTCGGTAACATCAGGTTTGAGCTGGAAATGTAATTTTTATTTTATTTTTGTTATTCTTGACTGTTGGAGGAACTGTCATGGGTAACTGAAGTTTTACCACCTTGACAAACGTGTGCGGTTTGAATGTGTGAAGTCTGTGTTTCAGTAGTACAGTGAACTTTGAGCTGTTGATTAGTGAAATGTCATTTAACCCACCCAATCTATGATTTTCCTTTTCAGTTATTTGCATGCCAAGTCAATCATCCACAGAGACCTCAAGAGTAATAGTATCCTTTCCCAGAGAAGCGACTGTGGAACGTGACATCAGTTGTCTTTTTTTCTGCCAGAAATGAACTTATTAATGTGAAAAGCTGTTCGTGTATGAAAATTTGCTGGGTTGAAATTTGGTTGAGAAGGGGTAAAATCATGTAGCAAAGTAAGGAATACTTTTTATGCCTATTGAGAAAGTCATCTGGGCCATAGTTTGCTCAGTACTGGTCCAGTCATTACATCTATAATCCTAACGGACTGTAATTCAAGATGTTGACTGCTTAGAATGTGTATTACATGAGGAATGGTAACTTTCTTTAATGGTGGTGGATGTTAGAAACTTATTTCTAATGTTGCAAATACATAGCTATTTACAGTTCTTGTGATCTTTAGGATCAGTACAGTGTGTTTGTTTTTCCTTGACGTTTCCCCTTTAGATATTTTTCTTCATGAAGACCTCACAGTTAAAATAGGTGACTTCGGTCTAGCTACAGTAAAATCACGATGGAGTGGATCCCATCAGTTTGAACAGCTGTCTGGATCTATTCTATGGATGGTAAGTAATGGGGAAATAGTTTTCTGTTTTAAACAATTTAACTGCCAGCACATGTACATAGATAAGCTATCTTAAGCTGAAAAGGCCAAGCAGTAATATGAAATGAATGAATGCTTTTCAGTTCTTCTTTAAGCATATGTTTTCCAGTAGTCAGCAAAAACCCTAGATGATGTTATTCCCTATTTTGAGGGTTAAAACTGAAAGGAAAATGGTGGCTAAGGAAAAAGGATATGATTAATCGAGGACTGAGGAGAAGATGAGAAAAGCCATGAAAAGCTTCCTACAAAGGAGCAGGGGAATCACCCAGCCAAAAGTAACGTGCTGTTAACATTTTAAGTATTCAAGCATGGTTGCACTGAAGATTGACTCTTCATAAGAAGGATATTTATGCTATGCAACTCAGCTTTCTCCTTTTCTTCCTGAAGAGCCTGAAGGCTCAGTTATTTTTTTCAGTTATTTTTCAGCAATTTTTCAATGTTGTTATAATTCTAGTTTCAGGATAGCTTCTTAGCCTCTACAGGGTCATTTTGTTCTATTGTAGAACAATAAAGGGATCACCAAGCCAAAGAGAACCAAGGGATTTTGAGATTCATGTCAAAGTCCGCTCTGTACTAGGACCCAGTAACATCTGAGGTCAAGAGCAGGCCTTGCACCTGTTACACTCTGCACAAGTCTGTATTTTGTAACTGGCATGTGAGATGCAGTGTGACACAGTGAAATAAAAACTAATTCTTTCCTTTTGTGGTACAGGCACCAGAAGTTATTAGGATGCAAGATAAAAACCCCTATAGCTTTCAGTCGGATGTGTATGCATTTGGGATTGTTCTGTACGAATTGATGACTGGACAGTTACCATACTCAAACATCAACAACAGGGACCAGGTAAAGGGTGTACGGGCTTGGGAATGGTTTGACTTTAATTTCTTGTTTGACTGTGGCCTCAAATAGAGAATGATTTAGCCTTGTGAAGTGCACATTCTGATGGTTTTGAGATGACGCTTCTGCATTTTTTTAGATCTGCCTCAGCCACATAGCACCAATAGACCTACTTTTCTTGAGGTATTTTTTGTTCTTTTTACTTCAAGTATAGATTTTCAGATTCTGAGCTGGTTGCCAGGATACTTATTAGGGAGAGAACACATTACTTAATAGTAATCTGGTTTAGAACAGTTCTGCAAAGGAGAAGTGATTTTCCATATGTTCACAGTTATTCTCCCCCCCCCCCCTTTTTTTTTCCTCCTGAATTGCATTGAATAATAGTTCAGGAACAGGAGTGACAAAATGGAGCAGCAGTCATTTCACTGAATGTTTTATATTCATTTCAATCTTGAAAAAATGCATGCACCATCTAATGGAAATTCAGGATTCCAGCATCTCTCAAACACTGCTTAATAGAGTGTATGACTTCTCAGTGTGTATGTATCCTGTAAGAAGGTTACTTAATTGTGAACAAATGTTCCATAAGTCTAGTGATACCCCATACCTTTATGTCTCCATATGATAGCCATGTTCAGGAAGGCTTGTCTGATTTCTCTTGTCTAATCTGGAAATAGGATCTATGCATTAAGGCCTTTGGTGCAAAGTATTCCATGTCTAGGTGGTGATATATTTATGTTGTATTTGAGTCCGCATCCCTTGTTGTTGTTTTTTTCCAATGTCAGTGCTTGAGAATTGCAACCATAGCAACATTCATCTGAGAATGCCATTTTATAAGGCTGCTTCCATATATGTCAGAACACTTTATCCCAATTCATCAAATCTGGAGCGAGTCCTTTTCTCTGCATTTTATTTCTTTTGAAAGAAGGGAAATGTCCAGATTCCTGGCCAGATGGCTACAGCCTTTTAAAAGCAGCATCTGGTCATTGTTTTGTCTTAACCTTTTGAGATTTGAATCATGAGCCCTAGAGATGTGGGTGCCCAGAACTGAGTGCTGAAACAAATTTTAAATCACAAGTGAAGCCTACATACAAAACGTGACCTGATGTATTGAGTTTTATCATCCTCAGTCTATTTTCCAGAAAGAATATAAACATTGCCTGCTCTGTGTTGATGCATCTACATTAGCTACTGTCTCACAGCTGAGATTCTCAGTGAGCAAAGTATCATTCTTGTTCCACCTTATAGTGTCTCTGACCTGAACAGATTTCTATAGAATGATTAGGGCTGTTCTTGTGGTGACATTCTCTTTATGTAATTGAAAGTAAAATCTCTATGTATTTATAAAAAGTATTGGAAACAAAAATAATGATGGATTTTAAATAATTTCAAGTTAAATACTGTAGTTCTTTAGAAAAGACTAACTCCTACATGCTGGTAAGTCTTTTTGCAGAAGTAGTAAGGGACAGGATAGGCAAGTCTTTACTATGAAACATTGCTCTGGCACTTGGGAATTTCTAAAGAAACCATATAGGAGTTTCATGCTCCCTCTCAATGCAAACCCAGATGCAACTAAATCCAAAAGTTGAAAAAAGACAGGATTACACTGGTATAAATAACATCTCAAGCAAGCTATGTATGTTGTTTTGCCTATGTGTCAAGATATGAAATAGGTACATTTCATTAACAAATAAGGCATGATAGACCTGCTGGGTCTGTCTGACTGTTCAGAAAAGGTGGTGATTATCTGCTGCAGTATGAATGGATCTTTCATTAGGTTTCTTTTGTTTGTTTGTTTGTTTGTTGTTGGTTTTTGGGGGGGGGAGAGTATCAGATGGAAATAACAAGGTTCTGTGGTGGAAAAGTATGTGAAGGAGTTTATTTTCAAAAGGTAAGGGCTTTTTTATATATTTGAAGTCCATATGTTTCCTAAAATGCCTTTAAGTATGAACTTGCTGTTGACTTCTCTAATATGAAACAGGTTAGTATTTTATTTTTAGGTATTCTGTTCCTGCCATGGAGTTGCCTTTTTTAAAACTGTTTTTGGCACCCAAGAACTGTTCCTCAGATGGTTATTCCTATAAATGGCAACTGTTTATGAGTATTCAAGAAGTTTCACCTAAATCTCTTTAAAAAAAAAAAAAAGAGGAGGAGGAGGGAAAAGTGTAACCTTTTCTCTGTACCAAGTAGGTCAGCAAGCATTACTCCAAGGAACTTGGCAATTACAATATCAGATACTATTTCCTAGGAGCAGAAAACTTGCTGCTAGAACTAAAATAGTCTAGCAAAAATTCAATAAGATTCATCATTTTCCTTATTTGTTACACTGTTTGTTTTATGAACTCATCTTCTCCCGCCTTCATCTTTTTCCCTAAATTAAAGATAATATTTATGGTGGGACGAGGATACCTATCTCCAGATCTCAGCAAAGTACGGAGCAACTGTCCAAAAGCTATGAAGAGACTAATGGCAGAATGTTTAAAAAAGAAAAGAGATGAGAGACCCCTTTTTCCACAGGTGAGAAATGTTCCTCTTTGGTTCTCAGTTGACTTTACAATCCAAATAGGAAAAATAAGGGTCAATTATGAACTCACTAGCTAGTTCAAGATTTTTTTGTTTTTCTGATGAGTGCTCCAACACGGCTTTGTAAGGGTACTGGTTTGGTACCTGGTTAATGCTGTTTAATTAGAAATGTTCATTTTCAATCCAAAAAGCAGGTATTAAAATTACTTGTATAGTTGGAAAAGCATCTATGTGTTAGAGGAAGTTCTACTGGGCAATAGTGAAATTAATAATTGTAGTAATGCACTAATGCTTCAGAGTTGAACTTGCTGTGTATATTCTCAGAAGTCTTTTTACCCCTCTTCCAGTCCCCCAACACTATGATGGGAAACTGATAGTTTTGCCACAAAACTTGATTTATCATCCATGCTGGGAAAGGCTTGGATTCTAAGAGCAGGGTTATTTTTTAACCTTTTATTAAGTATACAGAATCAGTGTCAAAAATATTGAGCTCCCCCTACTGGCTTCGTAGTAGTGGTGTTAAGCAAACCACTTCCAAAGCTGTGTTTATGTGCAGTGATGATATAGAGGTACTAGTGCATAAACAAGGAGGTAAAGAAAAGGCGACTACAGTCATAAAGCTCACAGAGGGAAATCAGTATGCCTTTTTAAAGGGGAAAATGTGTTTTCCCAAAATATCCTTTTCAGGCTTGTGAGGAAAAAAATACCAGAGTGCAAAGTATTAATCTATTTTTAAATGTTTCTGTTTAAATTTGTGTATAAATATTTGTCTCTAATTAATTGATGTTCTGCCTTTGGTTTAATGAGACTGCTAACAACTTTGGAACACCAGATCTGATCACTGATTTTCTACTTGTTTTAGATTCTGGCCTCCATTGAGCTTCTGGCCCGGTCATTGCCAAAAATTCACCGCAGTGCATCTGAGCCCTCATTAAACCGGGCTGGCTTCCAGACAGAGGATTTTAGTCTATATGCTTGTGCTTCTCCAAAAACACCCATCCAAGCAGGGGGATACGGTGGGTTTCCAGTACACTGAAATGAAATGTGAAAGCATGTGCCTGTGTGTCTGTGTGCTGGTGTGTTCCCATGTGTGCAACACATGTATGTTCTCAGTTCCTACCAGCTATTTTTTAAGGTGTGCTGAGGGAATGAAAATTCACTTCCTAATGTTGGGTATCAGATGTGCAAAGCACAAAGTTTGTGCTGGTAAGGGATGCCTTGGGAACAGCTGGCACAAGAAGAATTATAAGGTCACTTGAGAGAAATGGGAAAAGTCACTTCAAAACAAGCAATCATCCTAAGGTCACTGGTTTTCATTTGTGCTTTGTGTGTCATTTTTTTGCCGAGTTTACTGATTGGAGTTAGTTACTCAGTAATGTATTTAATTTTAATCTACTCAAGCTGCCTTCATTTTTTTTTTCAGTTGAGGTCATTATATTTGAGCAATAGGCTTTAGATTCTTCAGTTAGTAATAGTCTCATATGTGGGAAACAAGAGGTGAAATAAACTTAGCTGCAAGGCTGAGCTCAGTCAAAACTTCTTGTGGTCAACAGAAGTTAGCAGATACGACACAGAATGCAAAGAAAGACCTTAGTGATATGTGACTTTTATTTTGAAAGTTAAGGTTTAAAATAGTGCTGCTTAGAGAACATCTCCTCCTGCAGAGGAGTGGTGGTTTGGGTGTTTTTTTTGTTTTTGGTTTTTGCCTACGTGTTCTGATGTGCTATAGTTTAGATATCTCGATGTTTTCTTACAATGCAACATAGAAGGAATTCTGAATCTCTGTTTTGCTGAACTGCAAGAATATTACTAATAATGATCCCTGTAACCTTCATTTAGCAAGGACTTCAAAATTAAAAAAAAAATTGTCTGAAGCATAACCAAATTCTTTAAAAGAAAAACACTGCTAACACTCATAATAAGAAAAGAGCATTTGAAAACATAGTTGTTTTCATAGAAATCAGTATTATAGCATGAACTCCATTAAAATGAAACATTTTAGTTACTTCAATATTGTTATTAGTACTACTGACCATATACTGTTCAGTGAGGGATTGTTTTTTTCACTTCCATGTAAAAGCTGCTAGTTTGACTGGAGGTGAGTCAGTTAGACTAGATACCTAACTGAGAAAGCTAGAAACCTTATCGAGATCATGTCGACTTTCTTGAAAGACTATTTTTCTCTGAACCGTTTCTCTGGAACTGGTAAATCAGAGTAGTGGTTCAGGTTATATCAATCTTTGGTGTCAAATATGAAAACAGTAACAACCGTGTTGTTGCATATTTTGCAATCAGGTGGCTTCTGTTTGTTTTAAACTGTTAAGCTTTTCATTTTCACAGATTATTCTGCACCAGAAGCAAGCTATTGCTGTTTTTGCTAGGACTTCAAGGGCCGGAAGTGTTCTTAATGGCTTTTATAGAGAAGCTTGCACTTTTGTTAGCAATATGCTTTTGTATTAGATCAGAAATTCAAAAAGTTTTATTTTCTGCTCTCTTTCTGGCTACTGAATCTTTTAAAGCAGGAGGTGGAGTTAGTTTACAGAGAGATAGGTAATTTCTACATTTTTCCGGCCTGATTCTAATGGCTATTTTGTCTTCTACTTTTGGAATGATTTTGAAACTAACTTTTCTTTTTTCATTATATTATGGAAGAAAATTCAGATGTTGAAATCTAGCTCTATGGAAACAGTTATTGAAGATGAAAGTTATTACTGTCTTAAAAAAATCTATTTCCCGTCTTTCTGGTGCTTCTACCTCATCTTGGCAGGCCTATCTTAAAATGAAAACAGGATTTAAGTGGATTTTTTTCCTTTTATCCATTAAATTTTCTGTTTCAGAGAGTTGAGAGAAATGCCTCTTAAGCCTTGGGGAATGGTATTCAGTGCAGGTTACAATGCCTGTCTCAGTCAGCCTAAGAGGAGGGCTGCTGAGTCTCTTGCAGAATCTAGAAACACTGCATCGCACACAGAAAAGGCTTCCTTGGGTTTCAGGAGGATGCAGAACCCTCATCACTGCCCTGCCCAGTCTTACTCTTTCTAGGATCTGCCAGATAAGTTCAAGCAAGGTATTCTTTGGAGTGGTGTTATCCTTGCTGTTGTTAAGATAGTTCTTCAGTGTTATAGGAACTACAATTATGGAAAAAATGCTGCCATCCTTAGATATATTTGGCCCCATTTCCTGCTGTATCTGTGGTCAGTGCATTAGAATTTTTCTTGTGTCACTTGAGGTTTTCTTATACGTTGAGCACCATTCTTGCATCTTTGACCAGAACATGATCTTTGCTTCTTACAAAATTTTTTTATGAAACCTAAAAGGAGGCTGTTTTTTGATGATCATTGCCATTATATGACATAAAGGCATTTGGGCATTTAACTTATGTAGTTTATAATTGCAGTTTCAATAGGATTTTGGAATATGTATAGGAGGAAGATGCCTAAATACACCTGTAGATTTGGTTAGGGTTCTTAAAAAGTGACTGCAGCTCAGCTGTATTGTTCAGAAACAAATGCCTACAGGTCTTGAAAACAGGTCTATGAGGACCCAGGCTTTTGGGAGGGATACTTTATACCATGTGAGATTCCTTTTATCTTTACATCTCCTTATCTGAGTACAGAAACAAAATATGTCTTGGTACCTTCTACTGGACTGAAGCCTCCTAAGTGCTGCTGTACATCCTCCTGAGGATACCAGCTATCCACATCAGAGTATGTTCCAAATTTTTATTTAGCCAGTGAAGAGCAGCCGTACTAGAAGATTGCTACAAGATCTGATGGAAAACTGCCTTTTTCATACTTTTCTCTGTGTCTGTGAGTGTAATCCAGGCAAGGTGGCAGATTTGGTGTAGAAATACCCTCCCTTTGATAAGTTAGTTACTCTCTACTGTGGTGGACACAGCTGGCATGGACCTAGAAGGGAAACTTCCCATTTGGATCCTTCTGAGAAAACATGGCATCTACTCTGGAATAAGGAGTACGGTTAAAATGTCATATATATCCTTTAGTGACCTTAGGAGTCCAGATCACTCATACATTTGTCAGAGTGGACCCTGGTAAACTGCATCTTAAATCCTTCCAGGAACAAGGGGCAGCTGGTTCACTCAGAACATGCCCTTATAGTATATCATGTGGACACACGAGATAACTTAATCTTTTTAGTACAGATTTTTGAGAGTGTGCATTTGAAGTAGTGTCCACTTGCTTTGCATATGACAAACATGAAAAGACTGTAGCAACTAACTCAAAAGCGCTCTATAAGAAATGTAGATTTTCAAATGCTATATGTCATTTGGAAATGAATTTCTTTGTTGCCAGTCAAAGCAAGTATCTGGAGCTCTGCATGGTAGGAGGGAAAATGTAAAAAGTGCATCAGATGTCCATCTCATAATGAATAAAAAAAGTCTCTTGTCTTTTTGCATCCCAAATTTTTAAATATGTGGTTTTATAGCATGGTAAGCTGATGGAATAGCCATGGCCTGGCTCCTACCCTTGCACTGGCAAATACTCTCTGATTCCACAAGGAGTCAGTTCAGCACAGGGTTGCGTGGGTTTCTCACCACCACCAACAGAGCGGTTCTCCAAAAATCATTAGAAAAATCTCCCTGCCCCCAGCCCGCAGGTTAGCATTTGCTAGGTCAGCTTCTTGAGCCATCTTGCCTCAGGGCCAGATAGATGGGTGCCAGTGTGGCGCAGCGGGGCGGACAGTGCTCTCCAGCTCAGGCCAGGAGGGAGAGTAGTTGCAGCTTAGATTGGCACTGGCCATTGCAGAACTGCATCCAAAGATTTAGCAGGGCAGAACTGGGATGATCCTATTCATGCAGGACAAGGTATGTCGGATGTATTCTCAAAGCTGTTGTTTCATCCATTCATTGCTCTCGGGCAAGATCTTCCTGTCCTATTAGAAAACAGTGAATTTATAGTTCAGATTATGTCACCTGACTGCATGCATCCTATATCTCGGGAGCAGGTTGCCTGTGCTTGTCCGAGTCCTCCTGTAGATGGGGTTTCTTATGGAGGATAAAGAACCAGCTACAGATATTTTACATCTTCAAAACAGAAAGGGTGACATAAAACGCTTTTTAGCTGCTCCTCAAAAAGTTCTGTTAAAACCTAGCAGGATATAGGGTTGCTGTAATGTAAATAGGTAGAGCCATCTACATTCCTCATCCAAGGAAAGCTCTTACTGGTAACCACACCTTACACATGTTCAGTCAACATAATCCTGCTGTTAGATGAACATGCTACCTAATTTGGTCACCTATTGATTTGAGACCAGATTAGCACCTGAATTTTGAAATGGGAGATTTAGCATGGGCCTATCACAGAAAATGTCTTTGCTAAGATTTCACTTAAGTGGAAGAAAAGTCTGAAAATCACCTCTTTATAGTTACTGTGCTATCTGAAATACTTCTTGACTTCTGGTCCTGTTTTTTCATTGCCCTTTCATAATTAATGGTTCATCTTTTATCTTCTGAAATCCCTGTACAACTATTAAAAGCTGAACTATTAGCAGAAATGAGCTGAAGGACAAGATGAGTAATGAGGGCGCAATCTCTTGTTTATAAATTGATTTTTAATCAGCAGTTTAGGAAAGCAGACAAAAATAAATTAAGTAGAGCATGTTTTGAAAGTATAGCTAAGCATGAATGTCATTCTTTAAAAAAAAAAAAAAAAAAAGGCTCACAGGCAATACTTGATGACCTTTTGCCCTTTTCCTCTTAAAAAGGGGGCCGGGGAGGGGAGAGAAAAAGGAAGAAAAAGTGCAAAAATTGAGGCGCTATTTACGGTATTGTGAAGAGTGAGGAAATTGGAGAAGTGTCCCGGACAGAAGCAAGAACAATTACCAAATAGAGTATTTTAGAACAAGAGTCTTATCTTTTGATAGGACTAGTAAAATAGAAATTAGAGTCATCATGAAGCATTGCCTTTTCTCCTTATGTTGTTAGAACTTAAAGCTACCACCACAGGCTCTCAAGGCGTATTTTGCTTGGGCTCTGTCACAGCCCCCTGTGCCAGCCACCCTCAGTTTAGACCTTGGGTGCACTCCCTTCTCATTTTCTGTGCCTCACAGGACCCTCTTGTCTCTACTTGCTGATTTTCTTCCTGTTCCCTCATATCAGCTATAGCAGCTGTTCCTACGAGGCCCTGTACATGCTGTTTTTCCCCTCCTACCCCCCATACTGACTGCTGGCCACTCTTCTTGGTTCCTTTCTTTATAGAGCAAGCCATTCCAACGAGTTAGTGTCAGCAGTCTAAATCTCTTTTTGCAGAGACATTTCTGATTTGTTTTCAATATGCAGAATAAAAATTTTATAAACCCAAATCAGCACAACTCTTGTTCTTGGAAAAGATGGAAGGACACCAAGATAGAGAACAATTGTTTGGATGTAACAGTATTCGCGCGCTTCCGTTGAACAGAACAAAAGGTCTGTTCCATGTATTTATCAATCCTTCACTACTGAAAGAGCTCTGAAAAATCCTGTCAAGGAAGGGGCATAAATTAACCCAAAATTCATATGAAACCCAACAAGGGGAAGTTCTATGTATGTATCTTTTTTCCATCACTCTTGAGTCCTTTTGGTTAAGCATATTTGGACATGTGTTCCTAAAAATCCTACTAGACATAATTTCTTTGTGCATGGAAGAGAAATTTTTGGTTAACACATAAGATTAAGAGGATGAGTGTCTTAGTTTCAGCTTCTGTTCAAAGCTCTGTGGCAAACTTCATAAGACTTTAGGCAGCAAATTTGCTCTGTGCTATAGTTTCATCGTCTTTGAAATGAGTCTGTATATCTGACAGCATGCTGAGACTAAATAAATGATATAGAGTGTCTTGAGGTCATTGCATGGGAAAACACTGTGTAGAATTATTGCTTATTCAGTAATTCTGAAGTAAGTATAGGTTGCTCTATTTCCTTGTGCTCCCTATTAGTGATCCCTAACTTCTGGTCTGGGAGTGAATAGCCAATCTTGTAAAAAAAAATTTTTTTTTCTCTCTCACAGTAGGGTGCTATGTTGGTGTGTAAGCCAGGTTCTAATATTTTTTAATACAGGCACTTTAGTGCATACAGTCCTTAAAGGTTAACATGTGTGTAGAATAGTTCTTTGTTACAAACCAGTTTTCCACCAGGGTAGAGATTAGTCTGCAGTCTGACACATTTATTGCAACTGTCACTTTTCAGCTGGATGCATGTGCAATAGGGAGTTTAAAGTGAAATTAAACTGACACATTTTATTTTTAAATCCATGATGAATTAGACACTGCTTGAACTTTCAGGCCTCTGTCCTGGGAAGAATGGGTACAGCTTGCTTTTAAGAAATTCTTTTTTCAGTAAAATATGCTGGCTCTGTATTCAATGTTCTTTCACTACGTAGTCTTTTATGTTTTATTTTTAACAGTTTGCATTTTTTTTTAACATCTTTTATATTTAATCTAATGTTCAACTAGTCTGGAGAGAATCTCTGACCACCTAATAATTGAGATCACCTTTTTAAACCAAGCTCTTGTCCTCCCTCTACAGGAGAATTTGCAGCGTTCAAGTAGCCACAGCACCATGGCAGCACCCACTCTGTTATTTAAGTCTTGTGTTCCTACAGTTTCTTAACATCAAAACTCTATTCTGCTCCTCAACACCTAAGTAATTTAGAAAAGGTATCCATAAGCTTAAAAGTGGAGCAGAATGGAACTGCCAGTCCAACACAATGGGGAAAAAAGTACCTTTTTAGGAACCAGAATACTCTGCTGCCAGTGTTTCTCCTTCAACACAAAACACCACGTGCATTCGGAGACCCACAATGGCTGCCTGTGCCCTTGGCATCATTCCCAGGAGAGAGGAGAGGGCACTCGTGGTTTGACTTTGGTGCTCAGGCATGAGGGGATGGAACTGCTGCTGCAACTTAGGAGACTTGCTTTGGATGGTCTGCCAGTCGGCTTTCTCCCTCTAACAACATATCATCAGAGGCTGAATATCTGATGAGTGCTAATTAAAAGAATCATCCTCCGTTCTGCTCTTTTCTTCCTGGTGTGCTCACTGATTTATGGACAATGCAGTATCCCCTTTTCATTGTATTGCAATGTCAAACACCAAAATCTGCCTATATTATTGGGTTTTATTCAAGTAAAATTAAAATTATGGGGTGATGGAGCTGGAGATGATGTTATTCTAAAGTCAAAGAGGTTAATCTAAAGGAAAAGGGGATGCTGCTGCACCTTTTTTCAGATCTACTTTATCACTTTTTCGAAAAAAACAAAAAACAACCACCAACCTTAACCATTTTCCTTTTCCAGTATTTTCTTGGTGTGTGCATATATGGCATCTTTTAGAAGGATTAGGTAAATCCTTCTTTTGTTGGTCCAGCAACAAACTGAAGTTAACAAAAAATGTGGTGAGATTGTCCTCTTTTTTTTTTTTCTTTTGTATCATCTGATACAATGTATTTATCAGAGATGCTACTATGGCATCTGAAGTCTGTAGAATTCCTGATACAGACTGTGAATGGTGTATGTACCTACTTTAAAAGTTTTATTTTAAAAGAGGGTGCAGGTTAATGCCAGGTACCTTACCAATATGTAATGTTTTCATAAATGGGGAAAAAAGTTCTCAGGTTGAATTGAATACAAATACAAAACCCCCTAGAATTAGACATTCCAAAAATTATGTTTTGGTACTTTTGAGAGCTTTTTTTAAAGGATTTTCATCCTGTTAACTAAACGTCCTCTGATAAGTGTGTGTGTAAATGTGGAGCATCTTGTCCTAATGGCAAGTTGTTGGATTAAAACAAAACAAAACGGTACTTGCTGGATCCATGCTGACTACTTCTCCTCTCATTGCTTTCTTCCCTTTGATCTCTTCCTCCCTTACGTTCGTCTTTCCCTTTTGTACACTTTGCAAACTAGGATGAAGGTGGCGGTGTCTGCATTCAAGTGCTTTGTTTTCCTGTCCTCCGGTCCTGGTTTCCAAATGGTTGGTAGCTTTCTGACAAGTTACCCAGTCAGGAAAAAAAATAAAATAAAAAAAAAATCAAAGTTCTGCACATCGTTTGCCTCTAGTAGAATATCTTGTGATGTGATCTGTTTGCAGAGTTCTCTGGTATGTGGTATTAAATGTAAATCATTTGTACAGAGGCAAGTCAGACCACGTTAGAAAGAAATTCAAGCTCAGACAGAAGTTTTCAGAATTGAATTCATATCTGCCTTATACCATTCCAGGAGGCAGGAGGACTGACCTGGCCCGAGCTGGGAGGTTTTTGCAAGGGGGGTGGGGGGGGAAGGGGGGATGAGAGAGAGGTAAACAAAATCGTGACAAATAAATGAAGGAGTTAAATGTGCGTAAATGTGGTGTCCCTACTAAACGTGTGTGTCTTGGGTGAAGACGCTGTCTTTCCCTCACTAGGAGAGTTGGACTGCTTCTGTCTGCAGAAGGTTGCTCCCGGGCTGAGGGAGAAAGGCACGTCGGTAGTGGAACATGCTTGTAAAACCCTGGAGTTCCGCAGTGCTGCTGGTAGTCTGATTTGTTTGTCAGTGAATATTTATAGGGACCAGACTAATCTGAAGTGGGAATTATAACTGAAATACTGTGTATTCATATTAATTCCACAAACATTAGCAAGACAGCAATAGTGAATGACTTAATAGTCACTATGAGAATGAAGTGATTCATGTTGGTACATGAATAGAATTGATTTTGTGTACAGGATGCATTTGAAAAAAAAAAAAGAAAGCACAACTTTTTTCTTGTCTGCTATGGGTCTTCAGATGCTGTAAGGTTTTTTTTTGTTTGTTTGTATGTTTGTTTCTTCTTGAGATTGGCAAGAATTGAAATAGTAGCAATAGCCACTTTCCAGTGTGGAGAAGCTAATGAAGTGAGCAGTGGTGTGCAGACCAGTGAAACAGCGCTCGCTGCTGCTGAAGTGACAGAACATAGTAATAATCTAAGACAGATATTGAACTGAGGTGGAAGGTGTCTAGGGACAATGTGGTCAGCAGGAAGGTGAGAATATTTGCAAATATAAACTCCAGGAGAGTGAAGTCACTATTCATTCCCCTTTCAACCCTCTCGTTGTTACACCCCGTGTATGGGCTTTGGCCTAAACTGTAAATGTAGGGCATACTGGAAATTAGTATTCTTTTGAAGAAACTGTTGCCAGGGCATGTACATGTGGTTCAAGAGCGATTTGTTTCACAGAGGTTGTTTAAAAACCCTAGTTTCGTTCCACAAGGCCATGCTAGCAGAAAACTGTTCTGCTAAAATATAACTGTTAGGAATTTCATTCTATCTTTGCTTAAAATGAACTTATTTTTGTGAAGATTCATTACCCATTAGTCTACAATATGCTTCTTGAGCCCATAGGAAAAGCACAAGGAAAACTGCTATCCTTGTCCATGCAAAGCACTTTATAAGTAACACGTGATCTTTGGGGTTTTTATTACTGAGGTTTGTTTGTTTTGTTATTTTGTTTCTCTGTTTTGTTTTTTTCCCTGAGGAATGTGCAAGTTGTTTGGCTGCTGTTTAGAGAAGTCCTTTCAGGATGCGTTTCTACTGGCTTTCACATTTGTTTGTTTCCCTCCAGCTAGCTGTAGTAATGTGTGTTTGTCTTTAAAAGGTCCCACTTAATCCTCATGCAAAACTTTGGAGTAAATTTGGTTTGTAAATAATTGATTTTTTTTTTAATCTTTTCCTTCAGGAATTACTCTGGATGTCTTGCATGCCTTCAGAATCAGTCTTAACAGTGCCCTGTAGATGTTTTAGTGAATGGGGAGACGAGCCCCATGTAGAATGAAGGAAGTAAATTGAAATGAAATGACAGCTACATTCATGTTGATCACACCAAATTTCTTAAGCTTCCCTATGATGTCCCAACCATGTGTCCATGCCATAGTATGGAACTGTTGGTACATATTTTGTTTGTGTGTGCATGTTGGGACATACTTCTAGACAGTCATGTTGCTTTTAGCTCTGCAGTATCTAATATCTAATAAAATATTTTCAAAACTGCCACTATATAATCCCACCTCTTCTTGAGGTCTTTATTAACTACGCACACCTACACATACCTCTTCTGTCTTCTTCACCCTCCCCCTGCCCTTCCTTTACCATACAGTTAGAAGAGACCTGCAAAGTTATCTGTTGCCACTTCCCCATCAGTACATGGTTATTTGCTATGGTGTATTTGCTGGAACTGGAATATCATAGTGGAGCTTAAACCAAATAGTATGAACGTAGAGGCCTGATTATTTTCCAAGTAATTTCCACATGAATTAAGTCCTAAATGGCCCCAGATACAATTAGTTTATTAGTCATTTGTTTTTCACTAAACTCATGTAGGTCATTAAATGAATCCACTTCTGCTTTTTATGCTTACCTAAAGCATCTTTTCTTGTACTTGAATGCTTTAGCAGCTGATGATGATGCAGACTGAGGCCAAATACTGCCATCTTATCATGGCCTCTCAAAATCACTTAGAGTAATCTGTGCTCATGAGAGGCAGAATTTGGCCTTTATGACATAAAATGAATGATATGCTAACTGTTGATAAATATCATGTCTTCCCACAAATGCCCCAATAGGAAAAAAAACACACTGAAGATCATACGTAAATAGGTTTGCTTCTGTGTTTGTATGGTGATCTAAATGCATTTTACAGAACATTTGGGAAACCAGATCCCCAAAGACCTAACAATCAAGTCTAAGTTGAAGTTTTGATAACTGGAAGGGCTGAATTTAGGGAAGAAGCATGCAGACATTTCACATCCGTGCAGCCTATAGATTTCATTCCCTTCTTGACTGTGAGTGTAGCATGTGTAGCACGAACTATTCATAGTACTGTAGACAACGTGTCTTCTATCTGTTGAAAAAAAATCACCAGTAGCATAATATGACAGGCAAAGTTTCTAGGTACAGTCAAGTCCAGTTAAAAATCAGCCGCATAAATGGACTATTATGGCTTCACTTTGAAGGTGCTGGGTGTTCTGTAGTGTTGTTACTCATTTACATAGAAGTTTATCAAACAAACTTTCCATTTACTGCTGCCTTGTTAATATGCATTTGCACTTCATATTTGTTTTGGCACACATTATAAATATCTTAATAAGTAAGCTCATCAAAAGAACAGAGTAAAGCTGAACTGTTAAAACTTTTTGTTTGCCTTTAAGTTTCAAGGATGCTAACACAGAAACTAGGGAAGTCAGTACCATGACAGCAGTAAATAATTATAAAATTGTGGAATGAGGAAGCTGTTTAAAAACTGCAGAATATGGAGAATACCAAGAGTAAGTTGAAGTGAAAACTAGCACATATATTTTATTTAGAAAAGAAAGATACCAAGACCCTCTATTAAATGGTTTACATAGGGATCCCCAAAAACAGTCTTTGTAGTTTGCCAAATGATCATGTGCCTTCACAACTTAAAAGTACAACAGAATGTAAGCCAGGTGCTTTAAAACTAGAGCAGTGGCTTTGGTTTACTTCTCATGCAGTAGTTTTGTATATAGCTATTACTTTAAATTGGCAATTTTGGAGAGGGTAAACAAATGTAAAGGATCAAGGAGGACAAAGAGTGTTCCCCCAAATACCTATTAACCAGGAATTGAAGGATACCTAATTCAGTTACAGTAAACCTGCTGCGTGAAATCTGCTCTGTTGAAAGTAAAATGATGTTCATTTAACTTAAAAGTAAATAAGCCTTCTCCCGCTCCACAAACACAAAGATCTTGTTAAAGAAATGTGATGTAAAGCTTTGAAGAGGCCTGAAGTTGTACCATTAGGGAATGAGACAAAAGATGAAAAATGAGAGCTAGTTTAGGAGAAATTGATGATATGTTGTTAAAATCCACACCGTTCAGAGCATAGAACTAATTTCCTGATCCAGAGGGTGCAATTAGTTTTGTTTTATGAAGTATCAGCAGGTTTCCTTAGTTCTTTTTCAGGCCTCTTGCAATTTCTCAACAATGCAGGCTCCAGTTTAGTGGTCACATATTCTGTTATTGCACATTAACCTTGGGAGATAATAGGTATCTTGTCAGGTGAGGGACAACCAATATGTTTGAATTTGATTTGTTCAAATTTCAAACTGTTACATAGGCTTCTGGCAGTACCTAACTACTAGTGTCATATTTAACCTATTTGCCCATAAGGACAAAAGAATGGTTTTTGATGTTAGTGCTTTCTCAGATCTTTTCCTTTTCTTCTTTGGGACAAGACTTTGGACATAATTCTAAATTACAAAATTATGTCTAAATGCACAGTTCATACAAAATATCAGATTGATTTTAATTTGTCTTTGTTCCTTTTATAAATCATAGTGTAATTTTTAAAAGTGTTTTACTAACATTCCAGGAACTATCTGGAATCCTTCTACCTACCCCATATTTTGCACTAAAAGTTCACCTAAGGTGATGGTTGTGTGTTTTGATTAAACTCATAAGGAAACTATTTCCCTATTTTGCCAAGAGAAAGGGGGCTGATGGGAGCGTTTAGGGACTTGTAAACTACCTAGGCATTTGCTTTGTAGCATCACAGCAGCAGTGTGTTCAACTCATCCAGCCTCCTTAAGAGCTGACAGTGGCCTGTCCAGTCACTTTGTCTAGTTTGTTATCGCATCTGCAGCAGCTGTACTTTAAGAATAAGCCTTGTGTGACATTTACTTTTGAGCAAGTAAAACACAAAAGCAAAAGATTATATATTCTTTTTGTTTGGGTTTGAAAAATGGTTGATTTTTGTTTTAATGAATGTCATTCTGTGTTGCATTTGTGTATTCACCCTCGTTGAAAAGAAAATCTGTTTGTGTGTTTGGGAGTTTAATGGAACATTAGGAGAAGCAATGAAGCCCACCATCTGGGCACAGATGTTGGGTCTAGGGGCAAAATGGACCAAACATAGGTGTTGGGTTATTTTGGGATGGTGGGGGGTTGTGAGGGCATAATTTAAATTAACTCTGTCTAAAATAAAATGTAAGTAAGTGCAATAAATGTGCTTTTTTATTCAAAGCTGTGAACCTTTAGAGAAAAACAAAAAACATAAAACAAAAAATATGCACATCATTCCTTCATGAGCCTTGTGTCCTTCCTGCCTCCCCTTCCTCCCCCCTCTCCACACAACTTCTCCTCAACTGATGGAAACCTGACAGTGGTCAACTTGCATGTTTTGGCTATCCAAATTATGCCATTGGTTTTTTTGCAGTCATCTCGTTTGGTGGGACTGAGGAAAGTCCCGCCACTCCTTGCCACCCTTGAAATTCCTTTGGGCACTAGTGCTGGAGCGTGCTCCAGTTGGAGCAAGGTCTACCAATCTTCTGGATGCAAGAGCTAGACCGTGCGCTCTGTCGATTGTCCTGAGCGCAAGGACAGTGCTTGTTCCAGCCCCTTGGCTACACCAGCCTGCTTGGGTAGCAACTTCCCTCCCCACCTCCCTGTTTCAGTTCTAGCGATGGTCTCTCGGGGCTGGGCGGATGACCTTTTCCTTTAGCAATTGCAAAGCTAATCAGCTGTCAGCACCCTAATTGGATCCCTTTTTTTCTATGTCAAAACATACATGCAGACTGGCCACTGTTGCCTTCTGTGACTCTGCCTTGTTTTGAAGGAATAGGTATACGTTTGTAATCTGTTGTGCAGTAGTTGCACTCTCTCTCTTTCTCACTTGAGAGCATGCTGCTTTTCCTAGATTAGGAAAGGTGCACCAGTCTCTTGGGGGGCTTTCCACAAAAGACTCAATGCATACGTTTCATTAAAAAGTGATGGAAGGTATCGCATGCGGTAGTTGGACCCTGTGGGGGAATAAGAGAGGACTGGCTTGTTTAGAGTATATAGATAGTATATAAATCTATATCCTTTAAACTTGACTTTTTAATATATAGTCAAGGCAATGGCATTACCTCATAATACAGAGGCTTGTTTATGAAAGGCAAAGTATCTAGTAAGGAGAGGAAAGGGAAATTTCTAAACAGGTTTTTTTTTTTTTTTTGGTTTGTTTCTTAGTGCAATGAAATGTATGTCCCACCAATTTAGACTGCTAACACAACATTCCTTTCAGCTGTATTTTTTTTTTAACCACCAGAGGTTTGCAAGGGGCTTATGACTGCAAAATAGAAGGTCTGGTCCAATTACTTAAAACAATTGTGTTTGTTAGGTTTCCATAGCTGCTTTTTAAAATCTACAATGGAGTAATTGTTTTGAAACTTGTATTTATTTTTTAATTCATAACAATGTTTATTTTCAGTTTTCTGTTACATAGGTCATGGCAACTCCCCTTCTTTCCTTCTCAAGTTTCCCCTTTAATTGCCAATACAATTTATATTTCTTGTTTGTTTCCCCCCCCCCTTTACTTTTGTTGTCCCTTCATTTGTACTTTGGAGTTTTTCTCATGTAAATTTGTACAATGGGAAATATTGTCCAGTTTGGTTAGAGAGCATGGAGACTTAAAACATATTAAAATTTGATAGCTGAATTCAGATTGAAGAAAAACTATTTCTGTGTAAAGTTATTTAAAGAACTCTGTATTATATAAAAGGCAAAAAGTTCTATGTACTTGATGTGAATATGAGAATACTGCTATAATAAAGATTGACTGCATGGATAAGTCTGAAGCAGAAGTTTATTTATCATGTAATTCACAAGTCATCCTCTCCCTGATGTTCCAGAGGGGTGACCAAGGTGGTTTACTGGGAGTGAAAACAAATTTACTTTGACCTTGTTGATTTAGAACATAGCTCTGGCAAAAACCATGGAGCTGTTTCTCCAAACAAAATAACCCAACCAATTTCAAATCTTCCTTATGTGCTTAGCCCTAAGCCACTTTTACCTTTGCAAAAGACTTTATTTCACAAAATTTAATGTGACATCTTGTATCACCAAGGAAAATTCCCCTTCACCCTATGGAAAGCTTGGTGCAAGTTAGTCTGTGTTCTCTTCACAGCAGTTCTACCTGCTTCTATAGAAGCTGGTATTCCAGGATACTGAAGACTTCAGTAAAAATTCCTTTGAAGTTAGTTTCATCACAGTTCTAACATCAACAAATTGTATAATTTCCCCCACTTTGTCTGCCACCTAGTCAATAAGATGATAGGATTCTTACCTACTCAAATAAGTTTAAAAAACCTTTATGTGAATGTAGATGTATCCCCTTCTCAAGGGGAGCACATTATATTATCAAGGAAAAACAACAGAGGCTCATTCAGATTCAAATACCTCACCTCTGAAGCTGTAACTGTTCATTCCCTAGGAGCCATGTAGCATTCAAAAACAAAGCACAACTTAGGTTAGAGTTTGTTTACAATTAATATTTATTGAAACAAGGACAGAAGAGCCAAAGCTGTAGTTCCAGGGATCTCGCCACACAACCTGCAAGTAACACAAGACAACACTCAGAATCTTTTGCCAGTCACTCTCCTGCGGCTGAGGGCAGAAGACCTCCTCAATAGTGACCCTCCTGCCTTCAGCAGTAGTTGAAGTTCTTGAAGTTTTACAGTCATAATATGAAACAGCAGCTTAAGTGATAGGGCAATTAAAGAATAAAAACAAGCAAAAAAAACAATGCTTAGTAGAAGGAAGAATTTTAAGGGTCTCTGTCTAGTAACAGAGCATGTCTCAAAGTTGGAGAACATTGTCTATAGTACAGCATAAACCCATAAAATAGTTTAAGTGGCAGTAATTAAGCTACAACTCTCATGAAAAAAGAAAAAGTTGTAAGATTGCACAGTCATGTATTGCCAAAACTAGACTACCAGGACTCAAGCTTTCAGCTACCCACCCAGGAAAAGTGTGGGCAGACAGTAAAAGTGCGGGCAGACAGTAAAAGTGCAAAAACTATCTGCATTCTGTAGAATGCAGATTTGCCACATTTACCTTTGAAACTGTGTGAGCAGCTGCAGAAAGTAGGGGCGCTTTTAGCAGCAACAACAGAAAAGGAGTGTTGCAGAGTGCCATGCTCAATGCCATGCACTCCCTGACCCTGTTGCAATCAGGAGCTTTAAAGAAATACAGTCCAGCAGCTGCACAGTCTGGACTGCGCCTGCAGTGGCAACTATGCTCATCGCTGTTTAAAGTGAGCCACGACCGGAGCTGCCGTGTAAGTGTACTTTTAAGCGCTAGGCAGCTGAAGTGCAGTCCCCTCCATAAGGCACCATGGAAGAAAAGAGAAAAGCGTTCAAAAGTCTCCTCCGACCCCGGCGAGGGAGCGGGACGCCCCGCGGGGGCAGGGCGTACCGGGCGGCTGCGGGGAACGCCTACTCCGCGTCGTCGGGGGGGATGCCCAGCTCCTCGTCCGTCCACGCCGCGGGGTCGGGGTAGGGGAAGTGGCCCTGCGGCGAGAGGCACGGTCACAGCGGGGCCAGGCCCGGCCCCCCCCGCCGCCGCCGCCGCCGCCGCGCCGGCCTCACCAGCACCATGTCCGAGCTGTGCCAGAAGTGCCAGAGGATCCAGAACCACATGAAGCCGGCCAGGGCCTCGCTGCGGATCACCTGCGCCCGCGTCAGCTGCGGGAACTGCCGGTACCGCGGCTCGATGTGCACCCCGCCGCCCGCGCTGCAACACACCGCACCGGGACCGCGTCACTCCCGCCCCGCCACTCCGCTCCGCTCCTCTCCTCCCCGCTCCGGCC
>NW_020450894.1:2004265-2005772 GCF_003343035.1 Apteryx rowi | reverse complement strand
CCCAGCGCCGCCAGCATGATGGCGGTCGCGCCGGTACCGGCCGTCCTGTTCGCGCCCCCAATGTCACCCGGCCGCCTCCCAACAACAGCCACAGCGATTGGCCCACCACGCCGGCTGGCGCCTACCAACTGCTGGCGCGGAGGGGGAAGGGGCTGAGGTGGGAAGGGGAGCCGGGCAAGCGCTCCGTCCCCAGGCTGTGGCCGTGACTCGGGGTCCTCCTCGCCACCGCCTTCCGCGCCTCAAGGCTCCCCGCGACTCCCTGCTGTTAACACATGTGTATCCGTGCCCCCCCCCACCGCTCCCAGCCCTTGGGAGCGGCGCAGACGGAACCAAGTCCTCGGCGGGGGTTCCTGTTCAGTCAGAAAAAATGACACTGCCCACAGAGAGTGCACGGGAAGGAATGCAGTGACATTATGAGGCAAATTTCTCTATTTCAGAACGGGGGGGCGGGGGAGGAGCAAGCGTCGCAAGCATTATCCCTCTGTAAGAAAGGCTCTAATTAAAAAAAAGAACTTACCCCCCCAAGGCGGACCAGTTGGTTCAGTCCACGGCGTCTGGTTGCGTAGCAACAGGGAACAGCGGGCGCTCTAGGGCCGCGCGCTAAAGAGGTGACGGCCGGCGCGCGGCGTAACGGCCGGTCACAGGCGGGGTAACGGCGGGCGCCTCCTGGGCTCAGTGCGGGGCTGTCCGTGGGCAGGCTGGGCGTGGGGCGCTTGGGGAGCCCCCAGGGAAACAGGGGAAAGGCCGTGCCACGGGCTGTGCCGCCCGCCGCTCCGTAGCGCTGGCCGGGGCCGTTGCCCCTCTCAGCTATGGCGGGCCCCGGGGCCAGAGCGCCACCTTTGTGGTCGGCATGCGGGGGGCCGCGGCCCCCGCGGCCGGGTACCTGAAGGAGCACCTCATACGGACTCTCTTCCAGCTGGCTGCCAGGCTCACCGAGGCCACGTTCAATGTCATAGTGTTTTCCAGCAAGGTAACGCCGCCAGGGAGTGGGGGCTTTAAAGCAGTCACGGTGAAAAGGGAATAGCGACCGTAGGCAGAGCAAGGTTTGCAAATAGCGCCAACGTCTTTCTTTAGATCAGTTACTGTAGTTGGAACAAATAAATGAGCTTCAGGACACACAAGTCCTCCTTCAAATGTGCAGTAAAAGTAGCAAATTTCAAAGCTTCTTCCCAGCTGAGAACAGCTGCTCCGATTGTCGTTCAGCTGAGAATGAGAAAAGCCTCTAAAGTGTAGGGAATGTCAGCACTAGGGGAATTGATAACGCAGCTGTCTTTGAGGGAGAAAAGATGTACAGTTTACAGTGCATATGTAGGTTGCGGAGAGGTTGTGTGAGCTTCTTCAGCCCTACCTGACTCCAGAGATTTTGCCACAGGATGTGGGGAATTCCTTCCTTACTGTAGAGGGTGATCTCAGGAAGTATAGAAATACTAAATACAGAATCTCACATCTGTTCCATGTTAGGAAAGAGTTACACGTTTGAATGGGGGTTTTGTTTCTTCTTTGTCTT
>NW_020450894.1:1980168-2004175 GCF_003343035.1 Apteryx rowi | reverse complement strand
CATAGGTATTAAAATGGTGCAACTGCTTGGTCAGATGTTCACTCTGTAGTGTCACTGAAGCAGCAGCCTGGATTAGATCCCTGCACTTTGAGAATGGCACGGATGCTGCAAGCGGCTTGGCTGTGGCATTTGAAGACCCAGCCTGCAAGGACGTGTATCTGTTCACCAACATGCTCCCAGAGCAAGAGTCAGAGGAAATCTGTCGACTTCTTGTGGAGAACAAGTTGCATCCAGTACATGTTGTATGCCTTTTGGGAGTTACAGATGATTATGAAAGAGGCCAGCAAAAAGCAATGGAAAAAGTAGCCACACAGTCCGGGGGATCCTTTCAGGTGATCAGACTCCCTCATACTGCTTCTGAAAAGGTATGCCACTAATAGAAGATTGCCCAAATCTTTATTGGATGGCATTTCACCAAGTAGAACTGGTGAAGAGGAAGATTTCTATGTCTCTCTAGAAAGGTAACCTTATTTTGCCTGGCTGCTTATGAGCAAAGTTGTCTGTGAACAAAGTTTTAAAATAGATTTGGCATCTCTGTGACAGGCTACACCTGAAATCCCAAGTTGGTATATCCACCCTTCTAAATGTGCACTGCTCGTTCCTTAGATCCCTGCTTGGGAATAAAGGGAGCAGTTCACGTAGCTCCTGTACAACAGGCATTGTGACCAACATTTGGGGTCAAATTCAGTTATAGCGTGGTTTAGCTCCATTTACTTCTGCAGAGCTGGATTTGGCTTGTAAAGTGATTTCACTGAGCTTTACAGACCAGCACTTGGAAAGAGATGACACTGACAGGTGGAGGTGAAGATCCTGAAGGAAAGAAAGAACAAATGCCTTGTTTGGTTTCACATTTTCTTTGCTGGTTGACTGTACAGCTTTGCCTACATCCGGTTTACCCTGATTCATGGATTTTATTCTTGTTTTACCCATTGGCATGGGTGGCTGAACACTGCCTTTTAAATAAATAAATAACAATAGCATGTAAATCAGTTAACACCCTGAACTGCTACATCTAACAATCCTCAGTGCTGATATAGCATGGTTTTTGCATGTCCACCCTGTGGGCCTCCTTGTAGTTAGGGCATTTTAAGTTCCCTCTTCTTCACAGTCTTGTAACAGCCCTAAGGCAGTTTCAGCAACAGTTTACAGGAAATAATGGGAAACTATTCAAGCATTTTTTTTTTACTTAATACCCAATTAATGCAATATAAGTTTATCTTTTTCCATAAAAGTT
The DNA here is from genome assembly GCF_003343035.1 of Apteryx rowi. Classification (NCBI taxonomy): domain Eukaryota; kingdom Metazoa; phylum Chordata; class Aves; order Apterygiformes; family Apterygidae; genus Apteryx; species Apteryx rowi. Next base: position 2,002,941 of record NW_020450894.1, on the reverse strand, counting down.
GAATGCTTTATTGTAAAGTTCATTGTCTTGTTGTCAACTCAGTCTCCTCAGTTCCTTGTGTTTCATTTTTCTCTCATAGTCCCTGGCACATTCTTCCCCGAGTCACTGTTCTTCTCAAATGTTTCACATGCTGCTCAGCCATCAGGTCCTTTCTCCATCCTCCTGCCCAGGCCACATGGCTCCACTGGTGACCCTGACCTCTAAAGGCAACTTTGTCTTCCTAGACTGAACCCTCACCTTGGTTCTGCCTTGACCTTACAACTCTTGCTTGTTTGGAGAGTTTGGATACCTGCATAAGAAGCTGGTTGCAGGAAGAGCCAATGTGCACATGACCACTAGCTGTCCATAAACTACCATTTGAGAGCCAGGGACAGACTGACTGGGAAGAAACCAAGGGCATTGATACTCCTATGTTAGTGATGAGCATGTGCTCCTGGTGATGTGAGAGGCAGCCCCAGAACCCCCCACCCTGTCTCCATTCTATTGCAGCTGTGCCATGTCCTGAGAGATTGGTGTATTTTTCAGCTTCAAAGCTCTATACTAAAATCAATTAACTGAGTGCCATAATAATCAGTAAGAAAGTAAACTATCCTGATTTTTAAATCACATGCTTAGTGCCTCCTTCAAAATTGAACAAAATGATGATAGGATTTGAGATGGGCCAAAAATTAATATCTATTAGAGCTTTGAGTGTACTTGAAATGGTACTTCGTGGTTTGAACATGCCTGGTCACGACTGAAGAAACAGTGGTTCACCTGCTACATATCTGGCAGCTGAATAGAAAGAAGGGGAAACACAAGGGTTTTTATCATTATAGTTCTTATATTTTATTTTCTTAATATTCCTTCTTTTAAATCTTGATTTCTTAAAATAGGAAAGAGTACTTGTGATAAGCTTACAAATAAATTGCATAGAACAACAAAGGACACGATGTAAGAATTAAAACACAAAAAGAAGTAACATACTGGAATGTAAATTTCATTTTTATAAATAATATTCCTGTTTAAGGATTTAGGAACAGAAATCATGTTCATCTTCTGCTTCCCTCTCCTCCTTCCCCCCTCCAGATAGGCTCCGTGTCCATCTCGCATGTCCAGTGTTGTCACACCACTAATAAAGATCCCTGTGGCTCTTTGCTGTCAGGATGTCCAGCAACAGAGTAAGTTCAAAACCTGTAGATGGATCACTTTGATAAAGCAGAGAAGAAAAAAAGCTAGGAAACCAAGAGTTATTGGGGGAGGAGGACTCCCAAGTGGATTTAGTTTGGGTTCATTGCAGCAACATGCAGAAATTCTGTTGCCAGGGCCTTCATTACTTCTTGTATTTCTGTTTTCTACAGCTTTCCTGTTTGTATGTGGAGCCCAGATTTCCTTGGTACGCCCTTGATATCCTCAGCAGAAGGACGTTTAATCCATTCATCCCTAAAGGCTTCTGATTTCATGAGGGGAGTCCGTGTGCTGGCCAGGAGAGAAACTGATGGCTATTACTACTTGGGCCATGTTGTAAAAGAGGTGAAGGTAGGTGTTTACCAGGAACTAAGCTTGTAAAAGGCTCTCCCTAGGTTCTGTGTGTCTTTTTTCCTGTCCTTTCCTATCCCTCCCCAGCTCCGTGACCCTGCTGTAGGTTGTACAACATACTTCATAACCGCGTTTTTCTCCCCACGTCCTATTTCATCTATTTTCTGATGATGACTGGCTGTTTACAGTGAGGAGTCCTGCAGGCAGAAGCAGCTTGGAAATCGATCCACTTTAGTGGTTATAATGAGTTGTTGTTCAGAAGCAGTCAAACAAAATAGGCCCCTTATATCCTTATTGTCTATTTTCACCTAGTGTAGCAGTAAAACTAAATAGCATTATTAATGGTAATCCAAAACATCTGCCTCCAGGGACTACTTTCTCCTTGCTGGACTGAGAATTTTCCTTATTTTCTTCTGTGTTCCTGGGATTTGTGAGATGATCTAGGATGCCAGACAGAAAATGGCCCCTGCAGCGCTCTCTAAAAATCCAGTTAATTTCCCAGTTCACAGGTTAGTTAGTTAAACAAATAGTGATGCTAGTATAGCTACGGGTGGCTGTAAACTCCAGTGGAAGGTGGAACAGATATAGACAGCTGAAGACACGAGTGACTTTAGCTGGAGTAGGGGCCAACAGCATTATTTGTGTAAGTGTACTTATAGATATATGCAGAGGGACTGAGATTTCGGTCATGGAATCTCTGCCCCACACCCAGTGCTGGAGGCTAAAATTAAAACAGTCAAATTTATGGCATTTAGAATATTTTACTGGTTTGTAATCCTTTTGATCACCATGTAACTAACTGCATCATACACAGCAGTTTATTTTGGTTACTCTTTTCCTAATGGACTCGTAGGGATCTTCCTTAGCATGCTAATTCTGTTCCTCTGAGCCAGATAAGCCTACTAAAGTCTAAGTCCAAAAAGAAAGGAAGAGAAGGCTGTCAGCCACAGCTATTTAATTACTTTTTAAGTTCAATATGGACACAGTACAATGAAAAACCTGGTGGAGGAGGAACACTACATTCACAGATCATGTTCTGCTTCCTGGGATTTCTGCCACTTCCCTCTTAGCACTTATGTTTGGCCGTTAATTGGACCCAGATGTCTGTCTTGCAAACTGCATGTTTTACTCCTGTAGGGCTCCAGGGAATGCTTCCTAATCAAGTTTGACAAAAGTCGCACGCTGAAAGGCAAGGTACAGCTTCGCCTGCAGGAAACGCCTCTGTACGACATTCTTCACTATGAAGATGCCAGGCAACAGCCACTTGCTCCAGGAGACAGGGTCTTGGCACCATGGGAGGCTAAAGCTGAACGCTTTGGCCCAGGCACTGTGTTAATGGTTATGGAGGACAAGGAGGCCCATTTAGGTACGAGGTATTGGCTTTCCTATTAGTGCTAGACTCACCACAGTTGCTAGCCACTATACAGAAAAGAGAACAGTCTCAGCTGTGGAGAATTTACCAACTGCTGCTTGGTTTCTCTTCCTCTTCTCTTTTTTGTTGGCACTAAGCAGCCTGTTCTTTTTCAGTGCCAGAATTAATGCTGCTCCTAGAATTAGCCCTTGCTTTGCTCTGTGAATGGCAACTTTTAAAAAAGTATGGGTGTCCTCCTGACACAAAGAGAAAAATGTTTCCGGCCCTCTTGAGTACTGACCTGATTATCTGTTAGTCTAGTTTCCGGCTTTGTGCAGGATAAAATCCTGGTTCACTGTGACCAGTGAGAGTTTTGCTACTGCTGTCCACCTGTTGTCTCCTAGGAGGAAGTTCAAGAGAAGGTCAAATCTTAAACCTATAAAGAAAAACTCATTTAAGTTGTTACAAAATTGTCTGTAGCACAAGCTATTGTTTTATCACTGGCTTCTAAGAGATAAAACACACAGGTTGACATGTTTCTCATACGTTCTTTGTCATACTGTTTTGTTTGATACACACAGCACACAACAGAAGAGGAGTGCTTGTGAATTTCTGGAATGGGCAGACTAAGGAGGTAACTTCCGACCAAGCTCTGCGGATCCCTCTGCCCTTAAGTGAACGCATCATCCTAGAACTGCAGATGCCTTTAGCAGCCAGGCAGATGGTGATAGCTTCAAGCTCAGATTATCCATACATTGTGGCACCAGGTTACAGAGCCTCAGGCCATTGCGGACAGGATCACTCATACCTGGACTACTGGCCCAGGGGTCTATATTCAATTCAGCCATGTGCTAAGTGCAGCTATAGGTGCATCTCACTTCCCCATCGCTGCCTTGCAGCCTGGGCACCCACACAGCCTACAAGGAGCAAAGTACAACAAGAAGATGCCCTCGTCCCAGGAACAAACTTGACTAAAGAAGAGCTGAGCAGAAAAATAGAAAAGCAGCTGTCTGAAGAGAAGACCTCCATTTCAGAAGGTGTTTCCAGAGAAGAAGAGAAAAAGGAAGAGAGGAGATTGAAGACTGAAAATGTTCCGAAAGATGTTAAGTCTCGTATGGAAGAGGACAATGAGGTTATAGAACCTAAGAAGGTAACAAGTGCCTCACACTGGCTCTTTCATTAATATGTGGTCTGATGTTTGTCTAGTTTCTGCGTTGTTACCTTGTGTTTTCTGCTCTTGGTACTGAAAAATTACCAGAAGTCTGGGGCTTGACCCTCTTCCATGCCCACTAGAGAATGGAGAGACTTGGCTCTCCATTGTCTTCTTGATCTTTTCATCTGGAAAAGTGTTAGAAGCTGCCATTCTTTGTCACTGGCTGGAGTAGACTCCTAGAAGCTCTTACACGGGTGCAGAATATCAGAAGTGCAGCATAGCCCAGTCCCTTTACATCCTGCCTCTGCGTAAAGGAGGTAAAGCAGGAAAAAGTGTCAGAGAAGACGACTTTACAGCAGATAAGCGTTATGGTAAGGATTCCTCCATATCAAGGCAGTCCCTGACATAATACTATTAAGATATTTCTCCACCCGACCAAAAGAGACTTCTGTGATCCTCAGTAGTTGATCTGAGGCTTGTGAATGGGCAGTGGATGAGGATCAGTTAGGAGGAGGTTAATGTGCACCAGCTACTGCCAGGCTTTTCTCTATTGACCTGCAAGGGTTGGAATCTCCACCCTGGCACATGCTGGGAATGTGACTGTCTTTCAGCCAGAGCACCTCTGGCTTGGTCTTTTCTGTGCCAGTTTGGACCCTCCCAGGCAGTAAGACTGCCAGTTGTTAGGTCATTTAAAGACATGGACAAACCTAAGAAGTGATCATAAATTACTATATCCGAGTTCTTTGTTTAATAAAGAACTTTTCCCTCCACATTTTTTTATTCTTTCCCAAGCTTCTGTTGCAACACAGCAGCTTATGCTGTAAGTTCATGCTCTTTTTCTTATCAGGTTTGGATTTTGATAGCATTTCTTATTGTTTCTAGCATCCTCAGAGGGAGATGGCTCATGCTATGGTCGATACCGCTGTCAACACAGAGAGCTGGTTGATGGAGTCAGTACACAAGGAGGAAGCAGACAGCAGACAGCAGGAAGACAATACTGAGGCTCATCTTAAACATGAACATGGTGCTGAAATTGTAGCTGTTTTATACAACTATAAGTTTTGCCACACAAAACCAGTGCAGCGGGCCATTATGTCTAAGGTCTTTCCTGTTGCTATAGTTCTTGATGCTTCAAAAGAAAATGTCATAAGGTCATGCCAAATATTGCCAGCATAATATAGCAATATTTATTTTTAGGTATTAATAGTAGTATGGTTTGAGGAGTTCACCTTCTTCTCAATATGAAAGTATTCTCAGATGGAAGTTGGGGTTTTTTTGGCCCTTACAGCTACTACGGTAGCAGCTTTTGGGTTTTATCTTCATGCTCACTATAAATATTGCTAATCCTAAATTTCCTTGCCTTTAAAAATTCATCTGTAATATCAGCTATGACTGCTTATAGCAAAAGATTTCGCCAGGACTGTTCTGCAGGAAACACTCATTCTCTTCTTTGTGCTGAAAATTACTGCTTTATAATGTCATCAAGTATACTTTTATTCCCTTATCATTCAAAAGGGATTGGATCACGATTTTCAAAAGCTTTTAATCAAACCTACTCTAATCAATACTCTTCTTGTTTAAGCTATATGTGTGACAAATAGAGGCCTTTTAATAAGGATTCTAAAAGCCTAAATCTTTCTCCAGGTGTTACTGCCTTTGTACTGCTCTGTGTAGCTGGTGTTAGAGGGAGAATGGAAAGTGGAACAGAAGTGTGCACGTTTCCTCTCCACTGGCACTGCAGTATCATTACATGCAATGACTGCTGCTCAGGTGTGCACTGTCTTTAGCAGAAAGGGGCAAGCAAGCTCTGCCTCTATTCTGAGCCACCCAAAAGCTATGTAACTGTGTTAGCACAGAGTTGCACCCAAGCTCATTTATCCTGTCTCTCAGCAGGATTTAAAGCCCAGGCTTTGCATTATCAAGAAATTCATGACTTTTGTCTCAGAGCATTGGCAAAAGCTCATGTTTGTCTGCAAAATACCATGTAAATAACCCTTTAGAATTAGTAGCTGCAAGTGCAGTCAGTGATCTGTGTTATCAGGTAAAACTCTTGCTTACTTGTAACGGTAAGCTTATTTTTTGAAAACTGGGACCTGTTCTGTGGTGATTAAAAATATCTAACTTCCTCAGAGAAAAATGTTGGTACTCAGTTATAAAAGTCTTGCTTGAATACATTTTATGCGATCTGTTCTTTAATTTGCTTTCTTTTTATAAACTGTCTATAACCTGGTATGTCCTCAATTTGTCTGAAAGATCTCTTTGAGTCCAAAGTGGCAGAAACTCCAATCCAGCATTTCCAGAGGAGCCCTTCCGTGACATCTAGCGCTTTGGGTCCTTTCAGGCGCCAAAGTTTCTTTGACCAAGTAGATCGATCACTAAAGACAGACAGCCTGACCATCAAATCAGCTCTACGTGTGCAGAGACCACACAGTACCTCCAATGTGCAGGCTAAGAGATTCACAAATCTTCTACATCTTGTAAAAGAAAAGGCCATTACAGTAAGTATTGGGTCCCAGCTAGTTTTTAGCTATTAGGATTTATTTGTCATGTGTTATTAGAATACAGAATATACTCTCAGTTGATCTCTTTCTAAAAGGTATTTTTAAAATTATGCATACATAGCATAATGGATATGCATAAATAGAAACATAAGGTTTCCACTTAGGAATCAGTGTTGTACAGGAACTTCTAGTATTACATTAGTATTATTACTTAGCACTTTGATGGAGTTTTTCATTTTAGATCCTTTCTAACAACTAATCGTTTCAGACAGCTCTTCAAGATAGGAAAGAATTATTCCATCTTTACAGATACTGAAAGCAAGAAAGAGAAAGGCTAGCTGGCCAGCCAAATCCCACAGGGAGAGTGCATGTCAGGGCTGGGATGGGACCTCAGGCCAGTCCTCTATCTGCTAGATAGATAACACCATTCATACATCTCCCACCTACTTTGATTCTGTCTTTGATCTTTCCATCTGTAAGTAAGTTCTTAAACACAACAAACCACCCATGAGGTGCAGTTTTTGCAAAGAAATAGCAATGCACTGAAGAACAAAGATACTTACTGCCTCTATGAAGCCATACAGATCAACTTGTTAAGAAAAATCAGTCTAAATGCTACATGAGACTGACAGGGACAGTCAGAATAAGAGGGAAGACAGTGGGCATTATTTGAAGGTCCAGAGGTGTTTCCCAGCTTGTGGCACTAGAAATATCCTGAGGAAAGAACTGGAAGGAGCTGTTTGTTTTGCAAAGGCGTGGCTAACAGCAAGGACATGCTAAGTGTGGCTGGGAGTAGAAGAAGGGAGAATTCACTCTTGAGAGCAAAATAATTTGGGGAAGCTTGTTCTAGCCCCAAACAGCTCTAGCAATGTAAACTGAAATGCATGTCGAAGTTTTGGTGATTAAGTATAGGATGTTTCCTTGCCACTTCCCTTATAGAGAGCCTTGTAAGGTGTACAGAAGAAATAAAACAAATATTGTGCTATGATTGAAGAGAAGCCTTGTGAATGCTCCTTCATCTCTTTACACAGCAGAGTGCATTTACAAGTGCAAATTAGGAACAGTGCCCAGCACTAAAATGCAGCTATTTCTGAAGAAAACACAAGCACTGCTTGACCGTGGGTAGAAATCTTAGGCAACAGGAAGTGAGGAGTTAGTACACCTGCACAGAACTTCAGGATGATTTTGCGTTTGGCCAATGAAATCTGATAAGGAATCTTTAATACAATTTGTGGTCGGGACCTGTATTTTCCATCTAATCCAGAAATGGCACAAAGAATATACAGTTTTAAGCATTGGCTCAGCACTGGAACAACTGGATCTGCAATGCCTACTGACCTGTGAAGAACGCTTACTTACTTACTTAAAATATTTAGATTTTTCAGGCACCCCTTTGTTAATTAAGCCTAATCTTTTGTAAGGGTTTTAGCATCAGACCCAGCCTTTTCATGGATGGCAAGTGACACTATAGTATTCATGTGGCAGTATGGCTTCCAGAGCTCAGGAATGACATTAGAAGACTTAAGCTATCCTGGTTTTGTAGGTTTACAGTTTGCATTAGAAAAATATATCGATGAGATTAAGGGTTTAGGTTGGTGGGTTTTTTTGGTTTTAGAAATCAATCCTTAACAGTGCATCTGAAGAAAAACAGAAAGAGGTGCACTTTAATGAAGTCCAGATTGAGCACAAAAGGCGGCAAGAGGAACAGAGGCAGCTGAAGAGGGAGCAGCAGCAAAAGGCAGATGGTGTCCGACGCCAGCTGCTCAGGGACAACCAGAGGTAATGATGTGGGAGGGAGGGCAAATAAGAATCAGAGAAGCAGATGGAAGATTTTAGCAAAATCTAGGAGCTAACTGGTTCCTTGTAGCAAATATCAGATCGTTGATAATGTCGGCTCCCTAGTGCTCTTAGTCTCCAAATGTCACACATTGTGCCTTATGCTAGTCTCTGCATGGTGATCTTGGTGATTCACTAATGGAGGAAAAATTATGTAAAATATTAATTAAAAAAAAAAAAAAAAAAAAAGAGTAACATACCAGCCTAAGGTATGGGTGAGTGGGTGTGCATGGTCCCATAGCCTTTTGCATTAGCTCTAAGGGCAAATTCTCTTCAGTCTCATCCTCAGCCTCAGAGTCCTTTTGTATCCCAAACCCCTGTTCCCTGACCACAGCCCCACAGTCCCTTTACACCTGGCCCATCCTTGCTGCTGTGACCCACCTCCTTCCATGGCCTCCACGGCTCCACTATCAAGACAGTCCTGCCACCACAATCCATTCCCCTCATTCCTGGTCTTCAGGGCCAAGAACACATGGCCACATCAGGCTGCGTAGTCAGGTGAACAGATGACTGCAGAGAGCTGGCAACATCAGGCACCAACCCATATTTGTTTTTTTGCCAACTCTGTTCAGGACACAGGTTTAACACTCGTAACCTAACAAAGCATCTTGAAGTATTAGTTGACCACAGATTGCCAGAATGTCTGATTTGCATCTTATGCACTTCCCCCCCCCCCCATCTTTCTTCCTGAGAAATTTGAGCAATTTTATTTTGGAAACAGGCAGCGATTGCTTCAGAGAACATTGCAAGGACTGGAGAAACAGCAGGAGCACAGAGACAGAGCTTTCCAGCACATAGCACTGCTCCAAGCTGCCATGGCAGAGAGGAGCAGGAAGGAATCCTCCTTGCTAGAGGAGGAGAGGAGAAAGGCAAGCCAGAGGCTGCAGTTCTTAAGAACACAGCGTTTGGAGAGAGACGTGGTTTTGGCAGAACATAATGAAAGGAGCTTTGAACAAGAGAAAGATAGGCTGGTAAGGGCTCTTTCACAAATGCTTTTCCTGGACAACTGTGTTTCCAATAGTGGTATCATCTAGAATACTTATTTTTCACCTGTTTTCTATCCAATATAATTATCATTTGGAGATGCAAAAACAATGTGACATTTTTTAAACACTTGCATAAAAAGTTGAGAAGGAAAATTCCCCATCTCTGTGGTAGAAGAAGTCTTTCTGTGTGCAAGGGATGAATTTCCACAGATGAAGCCCACATGGGGAACTAAGTATCAACTGTCTACATCAAGCTGGTTATGGCAAATTCACTATTATACCTATTTCTAAGTTCTGCCAGTAATATTTGTAGATTAAATTAAGCATGAAAGCTGGCTATACAATAGCAAATGTCTCTTCTCTAATTATTTTTATGTAGGATTTGCTCAGGAGCAGAATACAGTCACGGCAGGAAACGTGGGAACAAGAATCACAGGAGCAGGACAGGCAGCAAAAGCAGCACCAGGCTGCCAAAAGGAGAGTGTTCCAGAACAGAGACCGTTCCCATCAGAAGATGGAAGAGAAAGGCCAGAAACACTGTGACCTCCAGCAGTACCTCAGAGACCAGAATCTTTTGATGCTCCGGACCTCACTACTAGAGTGAAGAAGCTGCAGTGTGGGTAAGCAGGTCCTTGAGCATTTCCCAAACCTGCTCTGCATCGTATAGGTGTGAGTCAGTGTGCTGGAGCTCAGGAAACAGTGCAGTTGTGACGAGCAAAACTACAGTTCCTGGGGAGATCTTATAGCTTCCTTTTCTTGCAGTCAGCGTGCATTTTCACTGCTCTGTCCTTTGCAAGCCTTCCTCTCTGGAGGTACTAGTCTAACCTACCCGTTCAATATGTAGACTCCCCAACTCTGTCAAACTATTCTCCTTGTCTTATGTGTATTGAGTGACCAAACTGACAGACCCAACTCTGCAACCAAGAGCTAAGTTGGTAATTCATGTAATTATAGCATTTGGTTCCTGCCCCAAAGGCAGCCCCCATCTGGAGGGGTCTAGCTTTCTCCATAGGACTCCAAGGAGTTGGCACCTGTAGTGTTGGGTTCAGGTTTGAGCCTGGTGAAAGAAAACATCATGGGAGCACTCCAGAGGGGAGCAACAGAAGAGCTGAGAGTTACAAAAGCCATTCAGAGAGACAGCACGAGGCCTAGAGCCTGGCAGAAGGACATCAGCCTATAACTGATTTCAAGCTGCAAATGACAGAGATGAATTAGTTAAGTGAGGGCCTCCTACTGTCACGGCCCACTCCTTGAAGCGTGCAGGCCACTCCCCTAGAGGAAGAATGACTTACATAACTCCAAAATGCAAAAACATGTTTTTTGGTGAAAAGCCACCTGTTCTAGGCATTGAGAGGAAGAAAATATCTGTACTTCTCTGAAATGTGTCTGGAGAATCGCTGAATCCAAGGGTGGGCTTGGGTGTCTGATATGTTTTACCTATTGCCCCACTTTCAGGCTTGTTGTCTACAAAAGCAGAAGTTTTAAGCTGGGGAGAGTGTCAGGAAGGTACTGAGATAGCTTTGCAAGTAGAGTGCCTGTTCAGAGTAAATAGGCTTAACATGCACCATGAATAAGTGAGGAGAATGCTGCTAAGACAAATATTTAGATAAACTGAAAGGTAAGCGAACAAACTGTACCACAAACCATGGTAGCCAGTAGCAGTAGCCAAGACAGGAGGAGAAGGGTTCCCCATTCAGGCTACAGTTACCAGCTGGCATCCAGGATGCTACTAGCTCCCCTGATTGTGTAGCAGCATCACTCACTTTCCTTAGTGAAACATGCAGTTATCAGCCACTCCCATGGACAAGCTATCACCTTCTCTCCCACAGAAGGGAAACAGCAAGACACACCAAGAGCCAGCTTTATACAAGAGGAAAGGAGAGAAGAGCTTTTGAATGCATTGTACTCTGATTAACAGAAGCAACTTCATTCACAAAGGAGGAGGGAGGTTATGGATGGCATGTCCTCAAGTGCTATCCTTCTTCCTCATATCATCAGCGATATAAAGTATAGCAGCTGTGTCCCAGAGAACACTATCAGCAGCTTTGAGTGGCCAGAATTTAACTGTTTCATTTTCATGTTATTTTCACAAGTAGTTAGGAAATGAGAATGGACATGGCACAATGTATTTGATGGACCACTCTGAGCCATATCAAAGGCCATTCTTAGTTCCTACAGAAGTAGGTTAAATACAAATTTAAAACGCTTGAGAGCCTTTGTTTTAAGTAATGCCCAGAAACAAGCAATACAAAAATTAAAATGCTGTTGCCTGACATTTTGTGTACACTTAGAAACATATAACACTATATCCACATAAGTAGTTTCTCTTCTTTGCTTAACCATCTGAAAACATACTACTACAGAGCCCTTGTGCCACTGCAATTTCATGAAAAATATATCTGGAAATATATTTAGTATTAAAATATTTCCTATCATTCACAGACTGTTTCTTACTATTAATATAAGGTCATAAAATCATTTTTAAGAATACCATTAAAATGACTGTAAGAGGCACAAATGATCTAGCTCATTTTTTGGGTTTAACTATTTCGTTTTGATAACATTAATAAGTTTTCCATCCATTACTGAAAATGGATAAAAGACTCCTTGTTTTGTAAACTACCAGAGACAAAAAACAAGTATTTGCATGTTAGTGTGAGGATTTGAGTTGACTTCAGATTTTTTTTGGGGGGGGGGGGGGGGGGGGGGGAGAAGGAAAAGGAGAAATGGGAATAAAGAGATGAAGAAAAGGCTTTTTTTTTTAAGCTTCAACAAAAACTAAGGCCAGTAGAAATATTCCCCAAAGTTGTTTTTATTACGGAATTAGCTTTTCTGTTAAAACAATTATTTTCTTTTACTGTTTATAATCCAAACTCCTATAGTATTGTGCTAGAGTATGGAAGTCTGAAAATGAAATTGGCTGGTCTGTTTTTATCATCCAAAATTACTTAGACTACTTCATGTGGGATTTTAGGACACTTCTACAATAAAAGTAGAAATTAAATTACAAAATACAAAAAAAAGGTACATTGGCTTTTTCAGCCTGTTTACATTTCATAGACTGAATATCTTCATTACCTGCTTAGGTGGTATCAAATATCACTTCTCATACAGTAGTGACAGATCAGTAAGTAAATTAACTTAAAATATGTAACCCGATTGTTTTTTCAAAACAGACTTGCTAGCTGAACTTCTTTTTAAAGACTTTTAGACAAGTAAACCTGCTTTCTTCACCAGGCTGCAGTGATCTTGTGCACCTAAAGTATCTGATACCATCAGTTAAAAAACTACCAGAGTATATTATCTCATAGAACCATGCAATCATAAGGGAGGCAGAACTCTCCATCTCTGCAAAATCTTCCTGGCTTCTGAAATAGACCTTCCTCATATAAGTAAAGGCTGAGAGAGCTAGGACTGCTCCACCTGGAGAAAAGACGACTGAGAGGGGATCTTAACAATGCATTTAAGTATCTAAAGGGAGGGTGTAAAGAGAATGGGGCCAGACTCTTTTCACTGGTGCCCAGTGACAGCATAAGAGGCAACAGGCACAAACTGAAACAGGAAGTTCCATCTGAATATGAGGAAAAACTTTTTTGCTGAGAGGGTGGTCAAAACCTGGAACAGGTAGCCCAGAGAGATTGTGGAGTCTCCATCCTTGCAGACATTCATAAGCCGTCTAGATAGGGTCCTGGGCAACCTGCTCTAGGTTGAGCAGGGGGGTTGGACTAGATGTTCTTTAAAAGGTCCCTTCCACCCTCAACCGTTCTGTGTGCAATTCTGTGATCACCCTGTTTGCTGCTTGGATGATATGACTGAAAGCAACATTAATGTGGAATATCCAATGCATGGCATTTTGAGAGGCATGTGACTGTTCTCACCTTCAGCTTCTTTCTCCATCAGCTCACAGAGAGCAAAGGTAACCCTGCACAGTGAGAGGGCAGCAACTGCAAGAGTCTATTCAAGGACAGAAGCTGCAGTTTTGATGAGCAGTGGTTTAGCTGCCTGCAGGATGTCCAGTTCAGGGTCCAGTGAACGACCAAGCCCTTCCAGGACCATGATGGCAAAGATGATGGAAGCAAAGTTGCTCTCGAGCTTCACCTAGAACCACAAGAGACTGAATGGACTCCATGGACCAAAAATTTTTTTCTTCTGAACCCATTCCACAGAGGAATCAGCTCTGGATAAATGGGGAGGAAAGGAAGGAGGTTGGGGTGGAAACATCAAGCACATCTGAAACGATACTGCAACTCTATCACTACTAAAATCCAGTAGGGTCCAAAAAGCAGCAGACAGAGGAAGTGACCTAAGGGAACCTAAGGGTTCACATTTTCCAGTTCCAAGAAGAATGGGATTTTTTCCTTCATACTGGAATAGCAGGAGCTAGGAATGCTCCTAGCTCTTGCTAAGGCAGTTATAAGCTGCAGTAGTATCCATTGTACTCAAGTGCATGTAGCTGTGTACGGGAGAACTCACCTTCTGAACAGCCACAGAAGAGCCCCACAGATCACAGAGGAAACAGTCCCCTGGCTTGCATGTGAACAAACCAGTCCCTGATTCCCAGCCATGCACATGTTTCAAAGCATACAAGGGCATTAAGGAGTGATGGAGCTGGGAGCAGGACTTGCTTGATAACAGTTTAAATTGCACCTGATGTTACTGGATGCCAGCTTAATTATTTTAACAACAAAAAGCTCTAAGAAACATTTAAGGGGACCCTTTGCAGGCTGGCCAGTCCTACAGCTGACCTAAACAACCCTCATCACTTCTGGTTCAGGCCATCACAGCTCTGTTGATTTCCAAGATTGTTTGCAACCATGGAAGCTTGTCCCCCAAATACTATTAAATATAAAACAGAATCTCATCTCTGTGAAGAGCTCGCTTTCAAGGTCTATAACAAACCAGTAAAAGGGCCTAGTGCTGTTACATAACCACATATTAAGGAAGAAACAAGCTCAGGGAAGAAGCCTGCATACACATATACAGGATTTCGCTTTCTGTTTCTAAGGGACTATAAAATAGGAAAAAACAAGTGTGAGAGCAACACTTTCCTTTTAGTGTGTAATACCAACAATTAAATGCAGCATTGAAGACAAAACCCAACAAAATGGAAATTGGTCTTGGTAGGATGTATATTAGGCCCTGAGAAACAGCAAGCCTGAAACACTTGGATGCATTCTTGCAGCCCCCCTCCTAGCAGCTCATTTCAGAAGTCACAGTCCCCCTCCCTTGTCAACCCTTCACCATTCCCGTAGTTCTCCCTCCCCAAATGAGCTTCCAGCTGTTGAAGGCAGGCAGTGACTGGACCTCACCTTATGGGTCATCAATAACTTAAAGACATTCGAGAGGAGATTTGCCACTTGAAGCTGGAATACAAAAGGAGAAGTTAACGCTGCTGATTAGAGAGTGGGGAGGGGGGGCACAAACCTGTGGTCATCAAGACTAAACCACATGCATGAAAGACAGGGTAAGAATTAAAATTCTGAGTGTTAGAATTTTGTCCTTGTGGTGGGACAAGATTACTGGGCTGACAACAGCCAACACCAAGGTGTGAGCCACTCCAGGATAAAGAGTTCAGCAATGACCCAGTACATACCCATTGTCCTGCTTACACACCAGCCGAGGAAGGCAGAACATTTGACCTCATTGCTGTACAGACTGTGTGTTAGTTTGCTCAGTACTTCCATACTACATTCTCTGAAGTGCCCAGGCTGGCCTTAGCTAACAGGATGCAAGCTCTAACATCAGGTTTAGCAACACCTTACAGGGGACTGGCAGATTGTAGATTTAAAAAAATAGTAAAATAAAACCATTTTTGTAGTTAGAAGGAAACAAGAGAAGATTTTAAGGACTTTTTCCTCCATCTGAGATTCTAAAAACTATGTATGGGCAGTGCTGATGGGATCAGAGCTGGCCTTTCCACTAGGACCACTCTGAAAGCAAAGCTGCACCGAGTTACAGGTAAGTGAGGGTGAGACACTGTACACTTACCTTTCCTAGGGCAATGGTGTTCCCCCGAGCCTTGGTCACTAGCTCTGCCATCTCAGCTTTGAATCGCTCGATATCCTGGCACTGGTTAGCACGAGCATGATGAAGGATCAATTCTGCCACTCTCTCCCCCTGTAGAACAAGTTGAAAGGAAGAATCAGCAGAACTAGATCGCTGGTACCAGCTGGCCTACAGGGAGCTGTACACCACCATCCCTGGAAGGCTTTTGCTGCAAAAGTTCCTGGAAGGAACTCCCAGGGCCACACTCTCCTTTTCCAGTAGTTTTGGGACTAACAAAAACCCAAGGGATTAACAGAAGCAGGTACAGAAAGAGCAGAACTGGTCCAAAAGGCTTAGCTGGTATCTCACAAAGCCCTGCTTTATTTTTCTTGTAGGGAAGGATGCAACAAAGGTCAGTGAGGAGAAATTTCAAGGGGAAAATTAAAACCACAGGATTAACATCAGAGCAGATAATGATGTAAAAAAGGGCACCTATTAACCTCTTCTATGGGATAAGTCCAACCCTCTATTTTCAAACCATGGAGGAAGAGTGAACTGATTCTGTGCCAGCATACACTTGGACAGAAAAGGAAGAAGGGGAAAGAGTCATATGCAAGCTTCATTTATGAGAGGGGCTTTATGGCTCTTTTTGGCAAAGCTGTATGACAGTGACACACAGAGCCAGAGGCCCCAGGGTTGGCAGTGAGACTTGGCATAGAAGTTTTTCACCTGTAGAACATGAATTATACCCAGCCTGAGCCATGAAGGACTTACAATTGAATGACTGCTCAGTAGCTGAAGTAAGTCTGGCAGCATAGCACATCCTGAACACATGGACATTAGCATGACTTCTGGGTATGTTTCAGCAGATAAAATAGACACAGAGATAAAATGTGTTCCTCCTATATGCTGGTGAGCCCTCCAACTCACAGCTGAGAAATAGCAATATGTCAGTAAGAGCACTGATACTTGTTCTCAGAATGAACAGAAGACATCAGCATTGGATTCTGTAGTCCATCAGATAGTGTATTTAAAGAGGGAACAAGAAGGAAGAAATTCCCCTTGTACAGAGAAGCCTGGCATAGGTCAAACCTCCTGCCTGTCTTGATGGCTTTTCTTTATAGATGCTGACACAAGAGAAGGGAGGGTGGCATGTGGGCTTCCCAGCAGTAAGGCATGGAAGGCTGCGGCAGGGAACACGTGTTGAAGATCAAAATTTTAATCCATTCCCTTCTCTACTCTAGCAAAATCTGGCACACTCTGCAACAGTCTCTGAAATGCAAGTGGCTCCCAAGCAGTCCTAACTTGCACCAAAAGCACTCCAAACCAGGAGTGGCAGTCACTGCTTCCCATCAAACCCTGTCACTCTCACCGGCCATTGAAATCACTCCATTCTGGAGGCCATCTTGCTTTAGCTGAGCATCTTATTTGCATTTGGTATAGCTTTCAAGCTAGCTGATAGCAAGTCTCCTCTCTCCTCCTACAGAGGATTGTAAGGGGAAACAAGGGAAAAAAGAAAAAAAAAAAAAAAAAAAAAACACACTTCAGCCAGATTCTCCAGCTCTCTTCCTTCCCCAGCCTCAGCTCCCCAACCTCATGACATTGGCCTTTACCTGGCCCTGGACCACAGCTGTGAAAACCGCCCGGAAGTTCTGCATGTCAGCAGTCTGCAGCTCTGCCACAATCCCCGCATCCAGCAGCACCAAGCAGAGCCGCCCGCGAGGCGGCTGCACTTCCACCACAAGCGTGTCACACAGGTCCACAATGGCCGTCTGCTCCTTGCCGCTTGCGCTGATGTGGGCCATGCCTTGGACCAGGATGTTCCCAGGATGCAGGTCAGCATGAACAAAGTTGTCAACAAAGACCTGGAGAAAGGACACATCTTAGAGCAGTTTATTCCAACCCAGCCTGCCCACACCAAACTCCCAGGCAAATTGTACAGGTTCATTTCTGGTCTGTTCCCTGTCATTACTAACATGCATCACCCTATGCAACAACACAGCGAATAGTTCTGCTGAGGACAAGATGGGCTGAAATAGCACGAGTGCTAGTCATCCTGGGGGAGTCAGCAGAGCTGTGTGAAGCAATCGTGCACATTCGCTAGAGGTCTGGTAAGACAGCAAGCAGTTTCAGCAGTTCCAAAGGCTCTTCAGCAATTAACCCTCAACTAGATGGACAATAGTGGGCCTCAGCAAAGAGAAATGCAGTAAGAACAGGTCCTTTGCCATTCATTGGTATGGGATTTTGTGAATGACTAACGGTTTGTTTACACCAGCACATCAACCCACATTACAACTGTATAAAAAAAAAAAGTGAGGAGAATAAGTTAGAAGACAGATGTAAGTAGCACTCCTCTGCCTCTGCTACTGGCTAGTAGCAGAAAGGAGTAACAACAGGGCAAACACAATGGGATACTTTCCACTAACCCTCCTGGCATCCTGGGACTGCAGGACTTCCTGCCCCACAGGGGCTTATCTTCCTATTTGACTTCTACAAGTTTGTCCAATTGCCATGTAAATCAGAGCAGCACGAAAAAAGGAGTGCTTTTTGGGTATTGCCTGGAAAAGCGCCTTCTGATAGCTTCGTTTGTGGCCTCCTTGTTGTTCTATTTTGAGAAACCATAAATAACGGATCCACATTCACTGTCATACACCCATGAATGCATGTATCTGCCACAAGCTGCCCTCATTTCTCTGCTTTCCAGAGTTAAGAGTCCCAATCTATTTCATCATTCCTATATGGAAGCCATTCCACTCCAGAAGTCATCTTCTCTGCCTTCCTCTGCACCTTTTCTAATTCTGTTAGAGCCTTTGAGATGGAAGGTCATGGACAGGGAGGGACTAGAACTGCACAAAGTATTTAAGAAACAGGCACTTGTTTCACATGCTGCCTTAATGTTGTTCTGTTGCTAATTCTTTTCTACTACTAGAATTTGGTTTGCTTTTTTTGATTGTGCATTAACCATTGAGATTATACATAAATACATATAATGTGTATGTATGAATATATATATATATATAAAAAACCATTGAGATTATATATGTATGTATGTATAAATTCTTTACCTCCTTGAAAATGGTAGTTTTGGAGGAGGGGTAGAAAGTGAACAAACTAGGCTAGCTGGTTTCCCTGTGGGTTGCGTCCATAGCTTCTGCAGAGAGCACGGTATTTGCTAATTACATTGCACTTTATTGCACTTGCACAATACATGAATATTCATTAAATGGATTAGTGGGTTTCCCTAAGCAACGCACTGATCAAATTGCACCCGAGGTCCCTACCGTGTACAAGCAGGTCTCCCTGCTGATGGTGCCTACCATTTTTAGGAGCATGTCCATGCCCATCTTTGCAAGTCTCTGCCTCAGCTCTGTGGCAATCTCTGCATGCAAGTACTGGGAAATAGGCTCACTCTCCTGAAATAAAGACAGAGCTGGAGTCAAACACACCGTGTCCCACCCTTCAACCACACCTCTAACCACCTCTGCAAAGAGTGGGGGGAAGGCAATAAAAATACCCTTAAAAGGACCTGCTCAATGGAGGCTATACCTACCATGATAGGGAACACAGGAGAAAAGGATTTGTTCTTTGGAAAGAGAGTGTGAAATAGCCTGGGACAGAAATACCCTCACCAGGATTGCATACACAAAAACTAAGGCTGAGAGAACAGCTTTGGACCAACTCAAACATCCAAAGCGAAGCAAAGCAAGCACCAGAAAGGGTCAGACTGCGAGTTCCTTGCTTTGACCCACCACGGAGGAGAGCCAGAGCATGGTGCCGGAGCGGAAAGCACAGGCAAGCACATGGTGATTGGACACACTGCCAGTTGGCTTTGGCTTCAGGCCAAGCATTCCATTCACTTCTATATGGAGTTGTGTCTGCCACCTGTCTTTTGGGATATACCGTTTATGAACAAAGAGAGTAGAAGAGACACTGAAGGAAGGACATCAGTCTCATTAAGCAAATAAGAGAAAGGCAGCATCCTCCTGCTTCTCATCTCTCTCCTTCTCAAAGGAGGTGCATTAGCATATTCTCCTTAGGGCCTTCTCACTGCCACCACCATTCCCAGACCCTGATATTCTTACCTCAAACGTTTCCACTAGAACATCTGTTGTTACCAAGGGGCGAAGAGGAGTAGGGAACTTCACAAAATCAACACCCAGGAAATTTTGTCGGAAGCGTTCCAGATTCCTGGCTTCATAGCGTAAGTCAGTCTCAAGGGAGAAGAAGAAAAAGTAGGGTTGAGAATTAGATGCAATTAGTTCCTGAAGATCCTGCATGAGGATATGACTGTATGGTACAACACCTCATACCAGTGAGACTGATCAGAGAGCCAGAATGAAAACAAAATATGAAACGGTACTTCTTACACACTTAAAGCATTCCTGATGGAAGAGTAAGAGACTGGGTAATGAATAGCCCACAAGCCAGCACCCTAGAAATACACGTTACTCTTACTATTGGCATGGTGTCTCAAAAAAACAAACAAAAAAAAGACCATGACCACATTATTTCCAATAGGATGAGATGGATCCTGAGCCAAAGCTTACTGTCAAATAGCAAGACAGAGACAGGAAGAATTGCAGCCCTAGCCTCATTTTGTAAGTAGGCAGCTGTAGCGGGAAGAAATTTAACGTGACCCATACAAAATAATCCACTGTGCAAAGCCTTGGCCCCTGTTCTCCTCAGTGATCCAGTGCCTTGACACAAGGGCCTCTCTCCTGCCCAAGCAACATTCCTTTACCTTCCCCTTTATCCTCCACTGCTGTCCACTGCTGCTGCTCAAGGATATGGGAGGGAGAGTGACCTTACCTCACTTCCCTCATCTGGAAATGGGAAATATCCCAGGAATATTTCTTGTTCTTTCAAAGAGAAATGAAAAGAAATGACAACAGGCCTGTCAGGTGCTCTCCTGATCCTGAGTCTTCAGAACCTCCAGAAAAAGCTCTGCCCAACTAAACTGGCACTAGGAACCTTAACACACATCCAAACAGAGTCAACAACTTACAATCAGGGTTTTTTTGTTGTGTAGATTTTTGCAATAATAGAAAAGAATTAAGATTTTTGGAGGTTTATAACAGACTAAAGACACTAGAACCTAGACATCAAAGTGAATTAGCAGACAGTAGTTTAATATGGAAAAGTCACATTTCCTGTTAATGGAAACACAAGAGCAATTAATGGTGTAGTGAAGTTTTTGTAAATTTGGAAGTAAGGATATTTTAGTGCTGTGTCCTTACAAGACATTAGTGAAGTAGGACATGTTTTCAGAGCTACTTGCAAAGTTTAACTTTTACCAACACTATGATTCTGATCATGTTATTACAGAACATGTTACAGAACATGTTATTAACTGATTTAAAAGTATATTAATTATGTTAATATACATCTTAATGCTAACAAACATAACTGATGAGTATAGGTTGCAAATAAATATGTAGGTTTAAAGAAAAAACAGTATGTCAGAGAGGGATAGATTTAGAGATTCTTTTCCTAAGAAATGGTCTCTCATTATCAGTCACCTTTCTTTTACAATCCTGCAAAAAGAACTGTGACTATGCTAACCACCTGTTCAGGGTTTTTTGCTAGAAAACTTACTCAAAGTTTTAACAAACACTGTTAAATCTTGCTTTTTTACTCTGTGAGCATATGAGGTTTCCTATAGTAATATTCATGTGACTGATTAGAAAAAGAAACATAATTAAAGAACAGGCCAGCCTTCATCTACCCTTTAGAAAGTAGCAGTATGAACAGAGTTAAAGCAAGAACAGACTTCGCCAGTCAGCATCTAGAAAAAGGAGTAGCTGTGCTTCAGTGTGTGGAGATCATGGCATTGCACGTACCTGCTGAATCATAAGCTTCTCAAACTCCTCCACGATCTCTGTCAAACTGAGCCACTTGAACCCAGGGAGAAGTCCAATGATGTGACTACCCATCTTCATGAGAAACAGATCCATCTGGACTTGGTGGACTAGCCCAGGGTGCAGAACCTGGGCAAGAAAGAACAGTGACAAGATCAACTGCCAAAATCCTGTAAAGAAGACAGGCCATTTCAATCAGCTAAAATGACACATTCCAAAGAGTCAGAACTCAGCCTATAAAACTGGAAGCTAACAAGGCTTAACTAGCTAATCCTGGGAAAAATTCACATTTCTCCATGGATTAAGTTGTGAAGAAACACTTTATAATCTTCAAACAGAATACCTCTGTGCTGGAGCCTATGATCTCACCAATTCCCATTGCTTTTGCTCTCCAACCCTCTCCCTGCCATGCAGTATTGATTAGTATTTGGAATAGCTTGAATAAGACTTGGAATAGCTTGAATAAGACTTGCTGGACCTAACTTCTCTGTTCCAGGTTCTTCACATGAGGAGACAGAAGGTGCTTCATTTTATGGTGAAAGGTGAAACCTAGCTTCATATTCATTCTTTTCATATAATTTGACCCTTGCAACCATTTCTGGTATGCACATGCCACACCAAATGCTGATATGGGCAGTACGAATACTAGAGGTCTCCAGATTGGCATGAGTTGGGGCCTCTGCAAGTCAGGATCAGAACTGGCTGGAACCAAGGGCAGACAAAAGATACTGAGGGGGACAAGCACCACTTCCCTCTGCCACACTTGACCCTTGCCAGTCTATTCATCTTCATGGGAACTAAAATCCGATCAGCCTTGTCCAGCACGCTCCACTTTCACATGTCTACCAGTGAGAGATACATGACTTACTTTAACGGCTACAGGAGTCAGATGTCTGGCTGATGAAGGGTTTGCACTCAGGAGCAGTTGGGCCATCTGCTCCATACGGGGTGCCACCATCGCAGGGCTTCCCAGGGAGCAGCCTTTGGGACTCAGCTCCCCCCTGCTCTTCTCCTCCTGCATCGCCTCATGCTTCCTCCTCCCAAGCCACCTGAAGAGGCCTCTAAAACCAGACACTTCCCATGCTTCAAAAGCAGACCTGAGCACCGAGCATCTCGCTAGCTCCTCGGCCTGGGAGCCGGCAACAGTGGTGAGGTCAGCGTAGGCTTTATACACCTGGGCGACGCAGCCTGAGCCGACTGGCTCCTGGCTGGGGAACTTGAGGATGCCCCTCCAGTCCTCGCCGAAGGCTTTGCTCAGGAGCTCATTGGTGTGGCCCCAGGGGTGCGGGCTCACCTCGACGTGCAGCTTGGAAAACTCGTCACAGAAGGCCTCGGAGAAGAGGTCCCTGCGGGTGCTGGCCCACTGGCCCAGCTTGACGCAGGTGGGGCCGGCAGCCTCGGCGGCCCTGCGCAGCAGCCGCAGCCACAGCCCGCCCAGCCGGGGCGACAGGCGGCTCAGCGGGTAGAGCAGCAGCACGGGCCCGAACCGCAGCAGCAGCCCGCAGGCCCGCAGGCCCAGCCGCGCGGCCAGGCCCAGCCACCACAGCAGCCCCCGCCGCCGCGGCAGCGGCAACGGCGGCGGCAG
>NW_020450894.1:1975837-1979838 GCF_003343035.1 Apteryx rowi | reverse complement strand
CCTCTCCTCCCCTCGGCCTCGCCCCTTAAAGGCGCCGCGCGCGCTCGGGGCGGCCCCGGGGCGCGGCGCCGCGCAGACGGTGGCAGTAGCCCCGCACCAGCGACCCGAGGCCCCGAGCGCACGTCCCGGCGAGCTCGGGCAGCCCGCGGAAAGCTAGCCAAAACCAGGGGAAAAAAAAGAAAAAGAAAAAGGCAAATTCAACTCATAGTCCCCATAAAGAGACAACTAAAAGGGAGAAATCAGGGCTATTGTTCTCCTTAAAGGCTTCAGCTTCTTTGCAGTCAAAGGGCGTTTCTGTTTGCAGTGGATGATGGTTTATATTTCTCTCAGGATATTTATTTACAGCTTCCTTATCATTGTAATTCTTGTGCTTGCTCTGGCTACATGCTATTTTTGATCCTAACAAAATTACTAGGACTCTTGGCTTTGTAGCCCAAACAACTGGAGCATCACCATGGAAAGCAGGGGGAATCATTTAATCCAAAACAGGTCATGAGATTTTGAGAACCAGGGTCAGTGATGAAACTGTTCTTCTAAAGAAACTAAACTTCTTCTTTGTGCCCATGATGTACCTAGTCTTCAGGTGCACACAAAATATTGAGCATTGGTGTCCTTCTAGAAACATATTTATCATGCTTTCTTACAGTGTTTATTTCTGAGGTGTATTTTAAAAATACCAGGTGTTCAGCTATGGAAAATGGACTGAAACAAAGGAGGGAGGTTTCTTCTGCTGCCGGTCTAAAATGCCACGTAACCACCCTGTTGCAGGAGTACAACAGGTTGGGAAATGCAGCCCTCAGTTAGTGATATCACCTCAGGGGCTCCAACCATGGGGCACTGCTGCCGTTGCTGCCCACCGTCCCTGGTGTGTCTGCTCTGAAGGGGATCAGAAGACAGCTGGATGATTACTCACGGTTCATGGAGGAGCCGTGCCCAAATTTCTTCCAGTAGCATCTTAACTAGAAATTTCTTCTGAGCTTTGGTTTGGCATAAGGCCATTCTTCACCCCAAACTTACCCTTCTAGACTGGCAAAGGTTTGGTTATGTTGGGAACAGGGCATGAACCCCTGTTCTTAGTGGTAAATGAATGGTTTCTGTGACCTCCTGGGTTATTCTGGGTCTGCTCTTACTTTTGATATTGCTGCCACTGGACTTGGCACCATGCTATGTGGAAGGACTAGCAAAATGAAGCAGGCTGCTGTCTGCTGAGTGGATTGAGGAGAAAGGTGGGTGTCCATGTGCTTGGGGGAGTTGGGTCTCCACTGCTTGCTGTCCCGTGGCGATCTTCTCCACGGGGAGGCCCTGGCAGAAAGGGCAAGGTGGCTCAAAGCCTGGTGATTGCTGCATCCCGACTGCCCTTTGGCTCGGCATTCCTGTGTCCTCATTTCTTGGGGATGGTGCATTTCTCAGTCTGGGTCAAAACGAGGGCCAGGTAGCTAAGGAGCAGTGCAGACAACGTGGAAGTACCCCTGTTGCCTGGGAAGCTGCATGGCAGTAGGTAGGTCTGTCTGCTTTGGCAGTTCAGGGGCCCTTGGCCGTCCAATGTGCAGTTTAGGCAGGCCTTGCTGTCTCGATTTCGATGGTTAGCAGATGGAAGTCGCTCACCTAAAGA
Source organism: Apteryx rowi (assembly GCF_003343035.1). Classification (NCBI taxonomy): domain Eukaryota; kingdom Metazoa; phylum Chordata; class Aves; order Apterygiformes; family Apterygidae; genus Apteryx; species Apteryx rowi. The sequence continues at coordinate 1,978,226 of NW_020450894.1, read as the reverse complement.
GACACAGCCTTTGGTGGTGTGTTACTACAGATGTGTGTGTGTCTGACCCCTGCTGGTCAAGCTGTGGCAATAGGCACTCTATGGCTGACACGTACAGGGGTGCTTCAGCCATTGCAGGTTGTACCTGTCCCTTACGGAGCCAGGGGCACGTAGTCTTGAGTCTGTGCTGGCTCACAGTTAATGTCTGAGTACAGGTCAAGCCCTTCACATCTTGGTTTTATGGACTATCATAAAAAAAAAAAAACTGTCCTGTCATGCTTTTCCCCTTTTCAGCATTTCCAGCTTCACACTTGCAAAAATTATGAGCTGACTCTCAAAAATCTTGAGACTTTTTCATGCAGGTAACCAGCACTAAAAATGTTAATGTTTGGGCTCTTTTTTTTTGCCTTCTGCATCAGAGCATTTTAAAGCTTTCCTCCCCCCTGTCATGATAAGCTAGAAATGTCCTTTTTATTTTTAATTAAAAGCTGAGGGTCTCTAGTGATAGCCTGACCCGGACAGTTGAGGTCTCATGATTATTAGTACTTTCCTTAGTGAGCTTTAACTAACTTACCAATATAAGTACCCAAGAGCACAAGACAGGGCACTAGTAGATAAAAAACAAAACCAAAAAAAAAAAAACAAAAACAAAAAAAAACCCAAAACCACACTCACACACACAAAAAAAAAACTGCTGAGAAGATAATGGTGGTTCAACAGAGCTCCTGAAGTGTTTGATCTTCCAGGCTTGCTCTGAATCCTGGGCTTTTTAGGCTTGCAGAAGGGCTGATGATGATTGCTTTGGGTCTCCTACTTATTCCTGAGTCAGGGGGTGAATTACTAACCTTGTTGCATAATTACGTGGTTACACAGTGTTGCTCATATCCTTAGTAATGGTTATGTGCCTTCTATAAACTGAAACAAAGTAACCTGTTGCTGAAGATGCAGCTGACAGTGGCATCATCTGTCTCTCCATTTTGGGAGGTTTTTGTGCGTGACCGTTGCCCACCAGTGCGTGTGTTTCAGAGGACAGCCATTGCCCAGGCGATGCCAGCCTCGCGCCCTTGAACAGGGCTTGCCTGTTCGCACGAGGCTGACGTCCTACGCAGGGAGGCTCTGGAATCGAAGCTGTGCCCTTCCGAACTTCCGCTGGTTCCCAGTTTCGGTGTACGTTAATAACTGCATAGTTTTACTCAGAAGAACTTTCTCCTATCTTTCCTGTTCCAGATCTCTCCCTCACTTTAATGTGTAGCTCATCTCCAAACAAGGAAAATCACGTGCTGCCCAAGAGCTGGAATAGGACCCTGTGCCGGTGAACAGACCTACCTGTGTAAATTGCTCTGTGGGCTTAAGGCTTTTATGACTTACTGCTTTTCAACCAAGCATATGGAGGCTAATCAAATGCTGTGGCAATTTTAATGGAAAGTTGTTCAAGTGACTGGTGCCATATTGGTGGCAAGTAAGGACTTGCTACTTTCCCTCTGAAACCTGTATTCAAAGCTAGAAAGGTGTCTAGGTGTCTTGTGCGCTTCATCTCTCTTTAATTTGCTGACTTTTCATTCCTTGCAGATAGAAAAACATCCAGAAAATACCAAGGGCAAGTCCCCTGGAGAGGAAACAGTCTTGAATTGGTGAAATTTTCGGCGAATGTGCCCTACAGAAGGGCAAAGTAGCTTCTGAGCATGGGGTCAGGTACCGTGACCCAGCTGATGAGTCTGGAATCTCCCAAGTGAGCTGTGAGACCTGGCTGGCGTTTTTGTCTTTGCTACAGGCACGTCCCTTCACCTTCATGCATTACCCCTGCCCTGGGCTGGCATAATCTGCTACCACGCTGGATCAATACAGGCCCGCAGATAGCATGACGAGATGTGGCGTCCCCATCTTGCGTGGTTTAACTGTGGGATTTGCAATAGCCAGTCATTTTTTTCAAGTCCCAGCTTCTGGAATTACGTTACTTACTGAAAAGCTCAGCTGTCCTCTCTTTAACACAACGACACGACATTGTGACAGAGAAAAGTTGGAAAAGGGACCTGTGCACAAATGAGGCAGTCGGGAGGTGAGAAAGGCAAATTTGAAGGACCCACATATCATTGTTTTGTTAGGTGTGATTTTCAGACAACTGAGCGAGTTTTGAGTCCTGCCCTATCACTGTTGGGGTTCCCGCCAAGCCGTTGCCCTGAAGCTGGCGGCAATGTGGTCGGGAGGGAGAGGGCAGCTGAGCGGGGCTGGGGCTGTCACAGCACGTCGGCCCGGTGCCGAGCTCCTCCACGGCCCCCGGGGTCCCTCGTTGTCCCGGCCACCGCTTTCCTCCCCCGAAGCGAGCGCGGGGACCACCGGCCCCCGGAGGAAGCCTCGAGGGGGATCGGGCGGCGCCCGGGGCGAAGCCAGGCGGCTCCGGGGCCCTCGGGCC
>NW_020450894.1:1863706-1975177 GCF_003343035.1 Apteryx rowi | reverse complement strand
CAAAAAAAAAATGCGTTTGGAGGGAGAGACACAAACCTGGGGGCACGAGCGTGCCCGCTCCACCACGTTGTCCCGTCAGGGAGGGCGCTGCCGCCCCCGCCCCAGCGCCGCTTCCAGGAGGAGCTTGCACCGGGTGACCGGGTTACCGGTTACAGCTCCGGCCGCCCCGGCCCCCCGGTGCCGGGCCCCGGCCGGGGGAGCGCTCCGCCGCCGAGGCCGGGCTCCGCTCGGTGGGCCCCAGCCCGGCCCGTCCTCCGGCGACAGGAAAATAAAACGGAACCACTCGCTGAGCAAATTATTTTGGGGGACACCCAGGCCCTGCTGGGATCGGTGGCGGACTCCCCCGTAGCTCCGGCCAAGTCCCGATCCGTGACTTTTAGCTGTGTCTTTCTCTCTTTCCTCCCTGGATAGTCTGCTCTTCCTTTGCTTTGCCGCCGGCAGGAGGAAACATCTGCGCTCGGGCGCGGGCTGTAGCGTAACAGAGTGGCGTTTGTCTTTGACTCCCGCTTGGGATCAATGAGAATATTCACCTCTCCCGGGGAAAGCAACGCCAGTTTGCCTTCCCGTTGTGATCGCCGGGGATAATGGGTGCTAATGGATTCGCCACAGAGTCTGGAGCGGGGCGACAGCAGCTGGGAAGGGAGCAGGAAAGAATTTACAGCTGTGGTCTTCGGGTGTGAAATGCACACTGGAGGAGACGCGGCACAAGGTGCCTTTGGGACACCTGCAGAGCTTCCAGCTTTATGAGTCTCTGAGGTGCTTGGTGTTGGACAGGAGACTGCGGGGGGACGGGGGAGGGTTGAGGCCTTTTGACTGCTTGGGGCTGTGCTTGAACCTCAAAGGAGCAGATAATGACACGCTTAATTTTCTCACAGATAAGTACTAAGTCCAGGGAGCATTTTACAAAAGCATGGTTTAATTCCTGGGCAGGTCAGCCAGTTTCTTGGAAACTGCTCTTGATGCAGAGGTGTCCCCTGCCACGTTTGCTCTTGCCATTTAAGCGGGGCTTTTGCTCTTAGGAGAGTAGTGTCTTGGCTGCTGGAGCTCAGCTGGGAGGATAAAGAGAGGAGCAGAGGGATTTCCCTGGGGCTTTCAGCAGGACTACTACTGGGAGGGGAGCAGCTGGTGTTGCTGGTGGATTAAAATGCTGTTTTCTGCGTTGGCTGTTACCTTACTGACAACTCTTGGTGTGTGGCAGCAAAGTCCGACAAACTGTACTGGCTCCATTTCCGAACCGCCAGAAAGCAAGTCATTGCCGCATCCTGCCAAAGGAAGGAATGCATCTGCTTGACCTTTATGTTGTGTTCTGAATTGTTGTCATCAGGGTAATGTTTGTGGGTTTGTGTGTTGTTTGTTTGTGCTTTTTAATAGTCCAGGCAGTGTTGTTTCAGCATGTGAGATGGATATTTACCACCTTGGGACAGACTTGGAAAAAACTGAAAACTGTAAGTATGGAAATGAGAGGAAAGCCACAATATTTCCCAGGATAATAGAGCGTCTCTTTGAGAAACTAAAGAGAATGTACTGAAAACAAAGGGCATTCGAGCGACCCGGGATGTAAGAAAGCAGGCTGAAGATTTATAGCTCAGCTGGGACCTCTCTTCGCCTGTGGGTTAGAAGGTTTTGTGCTGAAGGCTGGGCAGGCCCACGGCATGTTCTCTGTCCTGACAGGCAGTGCAGAACTTCTTGCTTTCGTCAGCTCTGATCCCCAAGTGCCATCCTCCTTGTTGACCACAAGTGGATGCTGAATGCCCCAACTTGCTTCTTTTGGTAGTGCCTGCAGCTCGCTGCCCTGGGAAATCTTTTGGGACTTTCTGTCTGTAAAGAGAACCACGTGATGCTTTCTGTTCTCCAAAAACAAGAAGGGCATTTAGATGCTTTGTCAAGTGCTTACAGTATGCCCATACCGCATGTTTATCTGTTACTAATTTTCATTTTGACATGCAGATAATAAATAAAGACCACTTAAGCTGCAAGGCTGTACTTTTCAGAGGTGATCCAAATTCAGTAGAAGCTTTGCTGTTGAGTTATTTTGTATATCATCCTCAATAACTAACTTAGATGGATTAGAGTTAAACTTTTGTTTTGTTAGGCACTCTGGGGACACAGAGGCAAATACAATGCTTGCTCCAAGTTTAAGAAGTTCTCCAGTCAGGTCTTGATGCCACAGAGGCAGACTGTTAAGTGTGGGAGGTGCTGGTCATTTCATAATTGCCCAAGAAGTGTCATATTCTTTTGGATCCCCATGAATGCATCATCCAGGGCAGTTGATTCTCTCTTCCTTTTGTAGCACATGGGATTTATTTCCTGAATTGAACTATACCAAACCTTTTCCTTTCTAAATGGAGGCTGGAGAAAAGGCTTCTTACTCCACTGTTAAGCCCATTAGAATGTGGAGGAACCTCTCTTAAGCTCTTTTTGAAACTGGTTAATTTTGATGATCAGCTCTCTTAGACATCCAGAACTGAGGTATAAGCTCTTCAGGGAAGCATTTTTTAACAGACAGATTTAAGTACTGGTGGCTGATATGTCTATTGGCATGATCCCAAGAGCTGGCTGGAAGAGGCCTCCACTATAAAGGAAATGCTGAAATAAGACTTTTAATTAAGTTGCATAGCAGCTCCTTAAGGACTGAGAAGAATCTCCGCAAGGAAGAAGGGAGTGGGATGTTGCTCGAAAGAAATTCTCTGTTGCACTCGAACACTGACAGTAAATGAATGAGCCTGGTCTTGAACAGATATGATTCAGTAATATTGTATTCTGAGGGTACCAGTCTGTGGGCATTGTTTTATCCAGACAAGACAATGAGAAGAGACAATGTTGTCTTGATTGTATCTATGAAGTGGAATGGAAACGACAACAGCATGATTATCTTGTTTATGGGATTTTTCTCTGTTCTTCACCTCTAAATGGCTTTACCAACTGCTGCTGGAAGTGAAAGCAAAGGCTGAAATGTGTGGATGGACGCATCATTTGCTGGTGGTTTCAGCGAAGAGCGAGTGGGGCCACTTTTGGTGTCAGTGATTAGCCTTGTGCACACTGCTGGACTGAACTCCAGGGTCCACTGTCTGGCTTTGGGCTGTGCTTTTGAAATGGTGGCTTCAGCAGAGGCCATGGCTGTTCCTGAAATTGGGCTTCTAAGTAAGAAGAAGCTGCAGAGCAGAGTCCCTGTACCTGTTAGCACTCTATAACCTGACTTTTCAACTGGGGCAACGTGTCCAAGGGTGGAAGCCTGGCACAGAACAGGCCGAGGACCAGTAGTTCGAGGTCTCTGTTGTCACTGTGGCACCAACAGGCATCACTGCTGTGTTAAATAACTAACTACTTGAGGTGCTATATGCCAACCCTTTTCAAAATCCATCCCAACCTTTGCGTGGCTCACTGGCTAATCCGGTCAAGGCACTTGTGTCTGTAGTCAGCAGACACAGGACTGATGTGGCTGGCACCATAAGTAGTCCCCAGTCAGGTTACTGCAAGAGTAATCATATGCTGGAAAAACCCTGGGTTTGTACTGATCTGAGGTAAATATGTCACCTAGACATCTTTGCTGGTCAAGTGCAGGATACCATCTATGTACGACAAAGACCCAAAAAGGGGGACCATAAGAAATTTGAAACTTTAGGACTCCTTTGTTTAGGTTAGATAACATGTATTGATAACCTCATTCCTGTCTTTTCTTCAAGTAGTAATATCCCACAGTAAAACTGAGAGGAAATCAAGCATAGGTTGAAAGAATTATGTTCTCCTGGAATGAACACTGCAAGTTTTGGTATAATCCTCATTTGTTATTTCAATACTTCTTCACCTCCCTGGATTAGGAAAACCAGCTAAAACTAGCATAATGTTAATTCCGGGAATTTAACAGGGCAGATAACGATAATAGCAGTGATGATTAAAGGTTGTTTTTTAGTTATCAAACTTGTTAAGAGTCAGTGAATAAAGCAGGGTCTGTTTTACATTTACTGTGAGGCTTCCTTTCATTGTCCCATTGCTGGTCCTTTGCTGAAGGCGACGTGTATGTGGCAGCCACCCGATGAGTAGCTCTGGGATGGTTGGGGAGAAGTCCCGGGGCGCAGGTGGCGATGGGCCTGGGAGAGGAGGCAGTTGCTGCTCGGCCCGGCCAGGCTGCTTCGCCAGGCCCAGGCAGGAGGCACCTGCCCGTGGCTCCGCATAGCCGGTTCTCAGGCCCTCTGTGCTGCGGCAAAAGCTCTCGCTCAGTTCTGGCCTCATGGGCTGGGAAACAGCAATGTTTATGCGATGAAAGGGAGCAGAAGATGGCTTTTCCTGAGTACTGCCTTTGCCCATACATATGTTGGCCCGGAGCCAGGATGGAAACTCTCTCCTCATGAGCAGAGAGAGAGATGGGAGGGGCGAGAGACAGAGAGGGGCCCAGAAGCAGAGGGAGCTAAAATAAAAACACCAACCCACTCGGAGAAAAGCCTCTACCAGATGGGCCTGGCTGTCCCAGCGGGTTCTCCGCACAGGCGGCTTCAGGTGCACCTTTGACTGGGTCTCACGTAAGAGTGTGGGTATGGGACATGGATCATTTAAAAGTTCCTGGTGGAAGATCAGAGTAGAAGCCAAAAGCAAGGCAGCTAGACAAGTAAGTTGGCCGTTGGTTGGTTCTGTGTATGATGCCTAAAGTGGGACTTGCAAATTGCTACTGGTGCTGTGCTCTGGCATTAACAGGGTAGATGTTGCTGTCGTGAGTCAACCTGAGGGTCTGGAAGGACTTTATTTTAACTATGGCATCTTCTAACTACGGCAAGTCTTGTCTTCTCTGTAAGTCGGTGTCACTATTGCTGGTGGAGGTTTGTATCATAGATCCTGTTCCTTCTAGCACAAATACAGCAGAGAGCTAACAACCTGGCTGGGAGCCGTGGGAAGATGGGCTCTGTTGGTAAATGCTGGCAGCTGTATTTTCCTATGCCCGGCTCTCATTAGGCATCGCATAAGTAATTAGGTTTGCTGAACAGTTCAGTGTACAGGGTGCTGGTCGTGCTTGGAAAGCTCTTGTCTTGGTTAGATGCCTGTGTTGGAGACTGTGCCCGGTGGAAAATATGGCCTTGGTCAAGCAGTCCTAAGCTTGGCTCCGAGCCCATTTGAAAATCTGGCCCAGGCACTTAAAGTGCCAAGAGCTGATGATGGTTAGGGGTGGCTTGACTGGGGAAAGATGCCACCTCTCCTGGAAGTGGATGAAAGTTTTGCATAGGGCCGACCTTTGAGACCTGTGGTCCTGCAGATACCTGAAAGCAGGTGACTCCTGACCAAATTCAGGCACAGAAGTTAGGCTTTCAGAAAACTTACTGCAGACTCCGGCAGTCCACTGGAGAGACTGTGTTTTGGGGGCAAGGGTTTATTGCTCTTTAAAACCAGAATCATTTTAAATGGCTATATACTCTGTGTTTTAATTACATTTCTCTTTGGGAATAAAGGTGATGAAGTGTTTTTGTGATCCCTCTACATTTAAATATTTCGTACAGTGTCCCTGGTTCAGCAAATCATTTAAGCAGATGTGTAGTTCTAAGTGCATGCTGAAGTCCACCCAGCAGAGTAGTTGGGCTCCCAATTCAGCACATCATTTCTGCTCAGGAAAGTCTGGACTGGACTTCATGCAACACTAGCTTAAATCTTTTTGAAGATAGTGGGCTTTGAGCACAGCTTAAAATTAAACACCTGCTGAGGTGTTTTTCTAGTTCCAAATGGTCTCTCACACACACAATAGTATTCAGGAGAATCATTTTATATTAGTGATGTCCTTGAATGTTGCTTTCCTCTTAATATCCTGTGAGACTTTTTGCCAAGTTCTTGCTGACAAGTCACATTACTGTACACAGTTCAGGTGAGATGCTGTCACAGCACTGCTATTTTGCTGGCATTGTGGATAGCATTGCATGCATATGTGAATGATTAAATCAACCCATCAGGGTGTCATCTAGAGAGAAACAAATGCTGAGCTTGCTTTGCAGGAGGGGGAGGATAAAATCCCCCTCTGTATCTTTCACTGAAAGCTTTTCCCTGCTGCAGATGTGCAGCTGCTGCGCTTCTTTGCCAAAAGCCAGCTATGACTTACGGAGCTGGGGAACGTGCACACATCTGTTTGCAGAGGAGAGCAGTGAAGAGGCTTGGTTTTCCCATCCTTGGGGACTGTGTTCTCATGATAGATAGAGCCAATTTTCGTGGAGGGAAATGGCAAATTTCACAGGGCAGCGTGGCACAGGCACAGGGCACTTCATAAATGTGAGTTTCACTCACCAGTGTCAGCCAAACACCACCTTATGAGAAATGTTCTGGCATGTACCTGAATTAAAAAGGACAGAATTCCCAGAGACTTTTCGAACTATTGGAGCTTTTTTTCTGAGAAATGTTAAGCCCCCGCGGAAGACAGATATGTATCCCATATGCAAAAATACAATGTTTCATCGTGAAACATGCTGTGAATTCTACTTAAGGAAATCAGGTTTTATGTTTCCTTTTGGGTAGGAGCTGAGGCTTGGGTTATCCAGAGCTCCGAGTGGCATATATTAGTACGGGGGAATGCCTCTTACTAAAATCAAGAAGAGTGTCTTCTCCAGCACATGTAGTGTTCTGCTTTTATACTTCAGAGATCAACGTCTGGCCAAAAACAGACCCTGAGGCATCCTCCACAGTCTACTGAAGTCAATGGGAGTTTTTCCATGAATTCAGTGAGCTTGGGATCTGGCTGTAATTGTGAATCTGTTTTTTCCTGCCCTGACATGTTAGGCTGTATATGCAGCAATTTGTAGTCGGACTCTGCAAACTTACTGAAAAGGGATATGTAAGGTATCGAGCTTTTTCCGGATGGTGTAAGAAACCCTGATCTCGTTGGCTCCATTATTCAATTCTGTCAAGCTCAGAGGGAGGACGGAGAGATTTCCTACTGGGAAATAAGCGGTAACTGCAGTAACTGTTTTTTGCATCAGATTTCTCTTTCTTTCCCCCGAGATTATTATGAGTGACTGCAAGTTGAAGTTTTGCCATTGTGTCACCTCTAGCATAGACTACTTCTGTACTTGCACTGGGGAAAGATACTGATAGCTATTGCCACTTAGTCTATGCTAAAGCTTGCCCCACTGGTATCTTCTTGTTTGCACAGTAGGAAACTTTCTTTGTAGGAGGATTTAGTGTACACAAATGCAGTGAGAAACCAACAGTTCCTCTGCTACATTCCTAAAGTCCTCCATTAGTCAGAGAAACACGCTTCTGGGTGTGTTTCAAGGAAAAATAGGATTGCCTCTAAAAGCCATAAATTTCATAAGACTGTCAGAATTCACTGTTTTTTTTTTTAAACTAACATATTCTGATATGTTAATAGATTGTTTAATGTCCCACTTGCCTAATATTTGCTTACGTGTGGAAAGCAATTTTTCTGATCTGAAGGAATCTGGAAATTTTATCAGAAACAGAGGGCTTTCTCTATGGAAGCAGTGGAGTACTTCAACTCTGACCAGCAATCACTGCAGAAATAAAAATTCCAGCTCTCCTGTTCTTCAAACAAAACTATTCACATATGTGATCCCAGTCCCTCTGCTAATTCATGCTAAAGGCAGCCTTCCATTCAAGTTTGCTTTTTACTTCAGGCTCCCCGTGAAGATATGCTCTTTGAAAAATCAAGCCTGATCTTGGATTACACTGGTTTTCTTTCTATCTATTTTTAAGTGGAAAGAAATTTTCAAAAATGCCTGGAAACATCATCACCAACCTATTCTTTTTTTTGGAAGGACCTATGTAGTTTAGCTGTCTCTGTTGCACATGTATTTTTTTTTTAAACCTGTGAACAATATTCTGCTATAGAAGAGGTTTTGGTATGCTTTATAATGACATACTTGAATGCAGAATTAAGCGGAAGACTGTATAACGCAACTTTTCTTAAGAAATTGCTTCAAAGAGGAAGTAAAACTTGGTGATGTGCAGTGAGGTGTACGTGGATGAGGTCAGCAGAAACACAAGGCCAGTTCCTCAGCTGGTGTAAACTGTTGTAGCTCCGTTAACTTTAGCCGAGCAATGATCTGGCCGTGAGCATGGAGTTTTTTGTTGTTATTTTGGAGGAGATGTTGTATTTCTTTTTCCATTTGTGGCTGAGTTTAAAAACAACAAAAAACTATCTGGAGAAGAGCAGGGTAGCCCCTTCTTTCTCATTCCCTCCTTTTTCCTCTCCAAAAAATATTTGGTGGGGAGGAGGGGAAGCTTAAACAAATGTTTTAGATTCTTTAGAGGGAGAGTATAACCTCTCCTCCCATAAATCTAGATAAATTTTGATAGGAAATGTCATTACAAAATAAAGAACTCAACTCATGTATGTCTTCTTTAGATTACATCGAACATTTTCTTAAATGTTTCTATCTCTCTTTTTTTTTCTTTTTTTTTTCACCTCCCCACACTGTGAATTTAGTTTGAACTTGGCTAAAACAGTTTCAGTTGATCGGAAACCATAAATAATTTATTCATCCAGCAAAACTCCGATCTATCTGTGATTTATACAAATTAAATTGCTGAGGCCATGCGGCTGTGTTTCAGTTATGTGAGTGGGATCCATCTTGCCCAGCTAAGTTAGTTTCTGGACTCTTTCTGGTCAGTAAAGAGAAACAGCCACTTTTACAGTGCAGTTCACTGGTGTAGTCTGTGAGACATCTACCTCAGGAAAAGAGAGTACTTCTAGGGCATGAATCACCCCTCAGGAGTATTAAAAAGGCTAAAAGATTAGCTCACATGTGGACAGCCAGAGTTAGTGGAGGTGGATCTGCCTGTTGTTCCAGTTTCATTCTTGCACAGGATATTATGTTAATCTGAAGTATCCTAGGAGCACACTTAATGTATAAACTGCTTACTCTTATTTCAATGTACAATATTTTCAAAAAAATCTTACCGAACATATGACCAGAGATAGAACTGATTTCTTGTTCATCATTCTTACCTGTCATCAAAAGTCAACGTATAGATTTGTGTGAAGAAGATCTAAAGAAAAGTGATTTCTTAGTTTTATAGGATAACTGTATTTCGAAATACTTTGCATCTCTAACATTCCTTTTGCTTGGAAATGCATATAGGCAAAATCAAGTTCTTGCCCACCTATATTTAGTGCTGAAATTTCTCTTCTGTCTTATTTTCTTTTTAATATTAATGTAATGGACCCACAAAGAGAAGTGGATGACCAACTTTTATTAAGTAAATGCTATCCAATGTGAATGTGTGAATTATTACTTATGGAAGAGATGGGAAGAAGGATGCCTACTTGAATGCTAAACCTTTTTTTTTTTTTCCAGCCAAGAAGTAAATCAAGTATAGCATTACATAAGCTCTTCTTGGGCCTCTTCTAGTTGAAGAAAATGTTAGGGGAATTTCCCCTGAAAGATCAAGTTTAGGTTTACTTTGCCAGTAGCGTCTGCCAATTGTATTGCCAATAAAGAAATTGTAGTCTTTATCTAAAGATCCATTGTGTTTGGCCATGGATAACTGAAACAACATAATGCAGCTTCTACCTTTATATAAAGAAAGTGGTTCTGGTGAGGCATGTCTAACTGGCCAATTAATAGTATCTAATCTAGGGTGTATGTACATTTACTAAAGTCATCAGCAGCTGTACGGAAAAAAATATTTATGCAAGAGCCTCTTTCCTGAGCCGGACCTTTGTAGCTGAATGTATAACGCTTGTATTTCTTGGGTGGGGGAGAGTGGGAACTTCACAGAGGAACCCACCTATCATCAGGGTTTTACCCCGTTGTACTGCCAGGTGAGCGGCCAGGGAGGCTGCCTGTCTCCTAGGACTTGTCTTCTGCTCTTGGAGACCTCTTCCCTCACCCTGGCGAAACCTCCGTGCTCTGCCTCACGCTATATGAACCCTTGTAGGACTTGTCCCCTCCGTAAAGTTTTATGAAATTGAAAAGTTTGGGGCGGGGGGGGCACTGTGTGGGTTAACGTGGCCTTGTGCTGGTGGGAGGCAGAAATGAGGTGAATGTGAATGGCAGGGGTGGGGGGAGAAATGCAAGCCACACCAAAATAGCTTGCATCAGTGCCTTCAGTAGAGCAAGGATTTCACCTCCAGTTGGACTGGAAACAAGGGGCATTTGAGCCTCAAGATGAAAGAGGATGATGTTTATTGAATCATTCAGGGGACAGGGGCTTCCGCAGAGGATTTGACTCCAGAAGAATCCTACTTTGATATTTTGTTTTGGGTTGTGTAAAATGTGCCCTTGTGAAATGCATTCAGTGCTGGTTTCTTTGTAGTAATGAGCTTTTCCTGTGCACAATAAACAGTATTGGGGCCCGGTCCAGGACAACATTCAAGTATCTTGGGTGGAGTATGCCCTTGTGGTTACCCTGGAATACAAAACTTGGATGCACTTTCTCGGGGTTGGAAGCTGCTGTAAGAATACGCTCTGCTTCAGTCGGGAGATAAGAGCTCGATGTAGGAATTCGTGCGTATATTCTCTGCCTCTGCTCTACTATCAAACATTTGAAATATATATATGTATATGAGAGTAAACAATGGGAATGAATGTCCTCTAGAGTATGTATTGCATTCAGTTCAGCACATCCCTTGGAGGAGAGTAGTGAACAGTATGTGCCTGTTTAATAAATCCTCAGTTTCTAGGTTTTCTGCCATGAGAAATGCAAAGAAATGCTTCGGGGGGGGTTGGGGGGAGAAGGAGGCAAAGATTTCTCAAGTAAATGCTTTCAAGATTTCTCACTTTTTTTAAAAAACTTAGTCATGAAATAACTGTAAGCTCCTTAAAAAAACTAAACCCTGATCTTCTGTGTAAGTGGCATGAATTTGGGAAGCAAATATTTTCTTTTTCTACTAAAATAGTGAGAATTTATAGCACTCATCAGTATTTGTCAAGGCAGTCTTGCTGGTGGATTCATGCCTAATAGCTTTCACTGAACTGCTGAAGTTTATCAGGCACTGCAGAATCACTGGGGGCAAAAGATCATAGGAATGTGTTAATAATAGCATGATTTTGCATCTTGTCTTAGTAGCCATTTTTGTTGCTTGCTTACTGATCAGTTGGAGAGTTTTAAGAAATGACAGGCAAAAAATATCTTCTGGGGAGGGCAAGGCACCTAGTAATAGTGTTTTTAAAGGAAGTGGGTTTGCAGTGATTTTTTTTTTTTTCCTTCTTAACAAAGAGAGTGAATGCTTTCTTTTACAGTGATTTATGCCAGGTTATCAGAGGATAATTCAGCTTGGAAGGGATTGTGGGAGGTCTGTAGTCCAGCCTCCTGCTCAAAGTGGGGTCAGCTCTGAGCTCAGACTGGGTTACTCAGGGCTTTGTCCAGCTGGATCTTGAAAACCTCTGAAGATGGAGACCGCAGTGCTGTTCCAGTGCTTTAGTGTCCTCACGGTCAAAAGCTTTTCCTTATATCCAGTTTCTTGTTTGCTGATACCCTTTCTTTTGTCAACTTGCGCCCATCATCTCGTCTTCCCACCCAAGAGAGAAGCATCCAAGGAAAAGGCTTTAGTATGCTGCGCTGACAGTTGGTTTTGTTTTAGGAGTAGCAAAATGTTCAAAAAATGATTAGAGAAAGTAAGAACCTGAGTCTCATTTTGGAAAGGGATTCAGACCCTTGGGTGGCAGTCTGGATCTGGGACTTTGACACGCTCAAGTGTAGAGCATCTGGGTGAGTCTGTCCATGTGCAGAGCTGCCCGGACATTTAGACTGTGTCTGAATTAATAGGTTCTTCTGGCAAAGCCGTTCTGAGGACTGGGACTGTTAGCTCAGGCACGTCCCGTGCTGACAAGTTGTGCCAGCTCTGTATAGCTGGATGGATCCAGCATTTGACTATGTAGACATACCCTGTAAGTGCCAGAATTTTAGAGGTATGTAAATGCATGAAGGTGCAGGGGTTTTTTTTCCAGAAATACCTAGGTAATGCCCCCTCTTGCAGTCATTGGAAAAGGAATGAGTGCTTAAATTTTTTTTTGAAATTCTGTTAGTCAGTTTTGCAATTTTTTTTTTTAATCTGGTCCTCACTCAGTTTTGAAAATGGGTCTTACTCTTTGAAGTCTTGTTGTCACTTCTGAAAATGTTACCTTTCTGGATTTTCATTTTTTTTGTTTTTTTCTACCAAGGTGGCAGAAAAATACGCCACTTGGCCGTCTTGTTTTCTTTCCAGCATTTTTGCCTGAAAGTACCAAGAGAAGAGCAGGTCTATTTTTTCCCTCCTGTTACGTAGTTTTTTGTACAGTCTGAAACTGTACAGAAGCCTGTGGGGAAAACGTGTGCATAATTACAAGCAGTAGGCTTGCTGCTTTCCCTTTGCCCTGTGCCCTGTGTTGGGAGAGAGTAAAGGGCCTTTCCCTAAACCATCTTGTGTTCCGATTGCTAAAAGACAGATTACTGAAGGGATCTGCTGGGAAGGGGACATGGATGCACAAGTTGAGAGCAAGAGAGAGATATCTATCTATCTATATCTATCTATCTATCTATATTATATATATAGATACATTCTTTTTCCTTTGCTTTCTTATCCAAGGTGCCGGTGTCAGCGCAGGGGGCAGCCCTTGCATCTTCCCCATGTCGTTACCTTCCTGCCACGCTCGGCTCCTGCTGAACCCCATCCATGGAAACGTGTAGTCTCTTCTCTTGGTATCCCTCCCCGTGCCTGTGAGGGAGAGAAAATCCAACCGTGTGTGAGAGCACAAGAGGGAGGCGGAAGAGCTGCTTTCTCCTGTGTGTTCTACTTCAGGCCGGGGTTTGAGTTTTTTGGTTAGATTATTTTTTCCCCCCTTTTATTGGCCAGCAGTGCAATGACCCACTTAACTGCATCAACTGGGCTTGCTCCCTCCCCCACACTTCCTTTCCCCTGGCAGGGCCCAAGCTCTCAGATTTCCTCCCCAGCGCGGGGCGGATGGCGGCTCTCTCAGCTACATTCTTCTTATTACAAAAGAAAGGGGGAAAAGTGCTCTCCACACGGGCAGATGGCTGACTGTTTCCTGGCAGCCCCGCTACAGTGTCATTTTTCCTATTGTCCGGACCAACGCGTGCGCGTGTGCACACACACACACACACAGCAGCTTTCCTCCTGGAAAAATAAATAAATGCAAGCTAGGGTTGCAACCTCTGCAGTCTTTTTGCAGAGGTTTTTCTGAAGCTGCGCAGGTTTCCGCCTCGTGGGTGGGTGATGGGTGAATTTCTGGTGCCTCATAAGCTTCTACAGTCTCCGTCGGGGAAGGTTGACTGAGGTGGTGCTGTGGGCTGCGCTGCTCCTTTCTGTGGGAGACACTCTCTTTCTTATTACAGATTCTGCCTTTGTAATGGCTGAGATATCTGGGAGAGTGGGGGTGGGAGGAAAGAGGAGGTTGGGCGAGGGAACCAGGGTCTCCAGAGCTAAAAACAGTCTACAGGTGACTTTTTGCTTTTCTGATGCTTAGCAGAAAGACTCTAGCAGCAGGTCATGGACTCAGAGCTGGTACAGGAAAGTCTCTTGGAGCACACAGCTCCTGAGGCTCTGCAGATGGTGCCCCAAGGTTGTGGTGATGGACGCTGCAGGAAGCCATGTGCTGAATCCTCACTGGGAGGGGAAAGAGTCAACATCCTGTGGGGTAAAGGCCACCGAGAGAGAGGTTTGATGAGGCTCGGTTTGTCTTCCCTGATGGTAACTTGGAATAAGTTGAGGTTCTTCATTTTAGTGCTTTCATTTCCTTTCTCTACGTGAGACAATTTGTCTTCCTGCCAGGAAACTTTGCAGAGTTGCTCCTCGAAGGGACTTCTCTGGGTCCCATTTATATTAGAATAGTGGAGGTTATCTCACCACATTGAAAATGTGATTCATGAGCTGAACGCTATATTTTAGTGGCAGGTTGTTTCCTGTGCTGTCAAATGTTTGGGTTTCTTGTAAGCATAATAATAACTCTTTCTGCTTCTTTTTACATTAGAAGCAATTTGCCGATATAGAAGGACTGGTATATTTGTAACACAGCATTTCTATCAGAGGAGTAAAAATAGCTGCAGAAGTTGGCTACACCGGTGTAGAAATGTGTTTTTTGCCTATATAATTGCATCTTTGTGGGAACTTAAGCCAGTTCCACGGCATCTGTTAATGATCCTGCCTCTCCACATGGCTAATACAGTTCTGCTGGCAAATGACTGATACTGTAAATCTGGTCCATGTTTCTATTGTTTTTTCCACATTGACTGCAGTCATCTTGTTTGTGGGTAACTTCAAAGTCAAGGCAAACAGGTGTGAAACCCTGGCTCTGCTGATGTCAGCAGCAAGCTCGTATTCGCTTCAGTAACGCAAGATTCACCACTAATGTCTTCTTCAGCTTTGACTTGAAGTAACTGGATCTTCCTGTATTAGGCTGTAGAGCATGAGTAAATATTACCCCATTTTGAAAGGGACTGAGCAGTCCGACCAGTTTTGGTCTGTGCACACATTCACTTACACACAAGATTTGAAACACACAGAGATGATTTAGTATTGCCAAGTATTGGCACAGAAGAGCTGTCCTCTACTCCTGCCTTCGCTTCTCAGCATCTCAGTTTCTCCGTCTGGAAATCTTTTTTTTGTTCATGACTTTCTTTGAGAAAGCTTAGTTTGAAACATGACATTCCACTAAACATAGTAGTTAGAATTCATTTTAGCAGCCAGTCTGGGAAATACTGAATCTATCTTCTCCTTTCCATGTGAATTTTTTCTTAATATTTGTTAACCTACCTGTAGGAGTGAAGACTTACCATGTTTCTAAGCAGTAATACAGATCATACTTGCTACAAGAAGCACGTGCTTCTGAACATTGAATTAGAAAAGAAAAAGATTGTTGCTGTTTTTTTGTTATGGTCATGTAACATCCTACCACCAGTCCTGGAAATGCTGTGTTTCCAGCTGAGGGTGTGGTTGTCTGAAGGGAACTGGAGGGTTGTCGAATACCCTTTGAGTCGTTGAGCTTTTCTTCTGTTTGTTATGTGTCTAGGGGGAAGAACAAAGGGAAAATCAGACAATGGCAAATGTGGGACAAGCTTAATAATAGTGAGTGCAACTTGCCCCACCTTTAACAGCGCAATTCATATTGTAAGACCTTGTTTTCAATTCTTTGTTTTCAGGTCAAATTTTCTGTTTCAATCTGCAGTTTTCCATGCTGAGCATTTGCCTCTGGCTGAATTACTTTTGAAAACCTTCAGCCAAAATGTTTCAGCTCTTTCAAAGAATGAGGCTAGTGGAAAAAATGTGCTGTTTCCCCTGCTTCAAAAAGTACATCAGGGTTTTCTTTTGCTAAGAGTAATCCTATGCTTTGGAACCAAAATGTTATATGCTGGTAAGGGATGCTCTTTGAATCAAGAATGCATCCTTTGCCGCTGCTGTGTCATCTCCACCTTAACTTTTCCAGGTCTCTGTGGGCATAAAATTTCAGCTTGCACATGTTTAGCAGAGGTTTCTATTTTTAGTAGCTAAAATCTTCAGTGATTTCATCATTCCTGAATGTGCTGTCCTTCCCAGTGCCCTGTGCCAGGCAGGTAATACTCGTACTACCCCTGTGGAGCACAGCCTACAAGCTTCAACAGATTGGTGGTGGAGGGAAGTGATATATAGGGGGTGAGAGTAGTTTTTTCAAGGGTCCCACTGCTTTATTACAGAGCGGGGCTGGCCCAGAGGTGTGGTTGAGACCCAGGGTGACCCAGTGATATTGCCCACAGCAGCTCCTGCTGGCTCCCCTCTTCTCATTGCTATGGGTTAGCTTCTTTCCAAGCAGAGCCTTGTGTCATCACAGTCCTAACACTGGGACTATAATAAAGCCCTAACCTTGGAGTCGTATGTGAATTGATACATCCCATCTGTAGTGCACAGCCAAGGTTGGCCCCCTAACCAGAGGGACAGAATACACTTCTGGGGTTTAGTAGGACCTGTAGATCTCAGCCCCAGGAACAGTGGACTAGACTGCTAGGAACTTGTTTCCCATGTGCCATCAGTTACTCCTCTGGCACCCCAGCAGAAGAGAGTTGGAAGCTGCTTGTTTTACTGTTATCCAGAAGGGACAAAGCCTGGCCTAGAAAGGAAGGAAAAGAGCAACTGGGGCACTGATATGGACATAAAAGTGCCGTCTTTCTGCTTCTGAAGAAATAAATACTACATTGTGCAACCAGGGGTATTGCAGTGAGGGAGAAATGGGATCTACTCAGGCTTTTGGCAGTGGAAATTCACATATGAAATGAGTCCAGTGTCTTCAATGTGTAGGTGCAGACGGTCTGCATAGGGCAAGCGTTGTCTCAGATAAGTGCATGGGCGTGCAAAAGCTGTATCCAGGAGTTCAGTATGTCTGTTAGCCAGGAGAGAGACATAGTTTCCACTATCACCAGGTATCTAAAACCTGGGACAAATATGCAAGCTCCTCAAATTCTGCCCACATAAAGGTGGGCAAAAAAGACCATTAAAGTTAATCTGATGTCCTTAAAGTTAATCTGATGTTGAGTAGCTTTGTTTTGGTGAGACTAGGCCTGGTGGCATGTAGGAAAACTGGAAGCTGGAGGGAAGCAGCTTTTAAGGTACCTTGAGTGGTGGAGGTTTTCTGAGGCTGGGAGCCACAGAGTATAGAGGGGCTGTCTCTATCTGAACAGGGAGGCAGGGCTGGGGGCTGAAGTAGGACTGAGAGCCAGTGAAATCTGGGGGAATCCTTAGCTTGGGCAGGGAGACAGGAGTAAGGCAATGAAGAGACTGCAGCTAGGAGCCATTGTAGCAAGTCCTTGGGATGGAAGAAAGGTATTCTGAAGGACTAAGGATGAACAAGGACTGGCTAAGCAGTGATATGAGAGGACAAGTCTGATGCTTGAAGTGTTTGGGAAGAGAGGACTACAGGGAACTGGTGATGGGGAGAGAAAGGAGGATGGGGAGGGGCAGAGAGGATCTGGCTGAGGCAGCTGATAGTGAGTGTGAGCAACATGGGACTAGGAGTGGGTGAGGAAACTGGGACTTGAACAGTGACTTCAGAGAGAGAAATCGGGGCTGTCTGGGCAAGGGGAGACCCAAGGAGCAAAGACTGGTGCTGAGTAGGCGAGGAAAATAGTATGGACAAGGACCTTACATGAGGAGGTGAGAGGACTGAGGTGGGGACAGATCAGAGAAGGTTTTTGCAAGTAGGGGTGATGCTTCCTTTCAAAGCCTGGAATGGAGCCTGTGATTTTTTTATTTATTTTATTTATTTAATTATTTTTTTTTGAAGCTCCTTGTTCCTCTGCTGCTGACAGGTATGTGCGAAACCCCTGGAAAAGCGTCTGTCCCATCCTCCTCCTGCTGCTGTTATCAGCTGTTCCACTAACTCAGATGGCAGAGGTCTGTTCAGTGGAGCCAAAGCATCCAGCCTGTCTGATAACCCTGTGTGAGTGCCAGTACCATGAGTTTCAGTGTTTCTTTTTCAGTTTGCCTTTAAAACAAACAAATAAACAAACAAAGTTGCAACTTCATTCATGTTTCTGAATACAATTTCTGTAGGTGTGAAGTCAAGCACTCAAGAGTTGGAAAGTGCCACATTTATGGCTTTCTGTGCAGTTTTAATGTTTTATTAATGTTTTAATGTTTAATGTCTATGCAGTTTTAAGTTTTCCCCCATGCATGTATGCTACAGTGGTCGCAGGCTTGACTGCACAGCCGCAGACTTTTATCTGAGACTTCTTCGGCCTCACTCAGTGTAGCAGAAGGGACCTGCTCTGGAGGTGAATCAGGGTAATGTAGTGAGAGAAGCTGGTGTCTGCAGGGATTCTTGCTTAATTTGGCAGGTAATGAAGGGGAAATAACTAAGAGCCTTCTCACTCTGCCCCTTCCCAGAGCTCACTGCAATGTTGGACAAACACTTAGAGCCGCGTCTCTGCCAGTTGCAAGCTGCTGTGTGTTCCCAGCTCTTGGTTGCCACACTTGAGGCAGTGGGACTGGCGCCACAGCTGCCCAGAGCCCCACAGCTGCTTGTGAAGGAAGTGGGAGTTGCACTTGTAACAGTCTGAAAAGTCAAGTCTTGCTTGTACTCTAAAGAAGTGCTAGTTTTGACTGTAATCTGTATACCTTGGTTCCCCATTTGTACAGTTATATGGTAAGCAATAAATACGCTTGAAGGGAGGAAGTGAGGAAAAAGCAAAATATTCTGTCTGTCTCCCAGCAATGTAATTTCATCCCTTCCCTTGCATATGCTTTGATGCTTATCAGGTTTTTCATGACAAATGACTAACCTCACTACCTGAGCAGAAAACTTTTGACTTTTTCGCCCCTTTTATTTCTTTGCCTCTTCAGTGAGTTGAACTAGCTCAGCAAAGGCTTTGACAAGCCTCAGAGCTGATACAAGGGAGCAGGAGGAGCGAGACAGGAGATAGGAGCACCCCCACTCAATGGCAATAAACTGTTAGATCTGATTAGGCATGTTGTTTACCAAGGAAAGGGATGAGACCACATTGCCTGGCAGCCAAGGGTGGAGTAGGGACCCAGGGAGAGGCAGGACAGTCCCTTTAACCATAGCAAGCAAATGGGCTAGTGACATATAAGTGGGCAGAGTTTGTCCTGTGGGCTCAGTGAGAGAGAGGGAGAGGGTCAGTGAAATGAATTGTATCATGAAGGTTAAGACCATATCAAAATGCATAGCGTGCAGGTTTTCTGCGCACAGCCTGAATGCTGACACTGCCAGCTTTTGTGTTCCTGAAATTGCAACATTTTTAAACACCATTAATATAGGGGTGCATGCGCAAGAGAAAGGTTGTGGTACTTTGATTCCATTTGGATTTTTTGAAAATGCAGTTTGTTTTGATACATGGGATTCTCCTGACCCCCATGTAAGCGTGATAGTAAAATGTCATAGATCCAAAAGAAAAAGATAGGACAGAGGGCAAGAGAGGTAGGAGGCTGTGTGGGATCCAGCTCTAAAATGTACTGCAGGAGCATATTGCTTCTCAATCATTGTCCCTTCATGGCTGTGTTTACATAAGTTTATCCAGCTTTTATTTATTTATATTTCTTGGGCCTGGCAACCTATCGTTAGGAACCCTTTATGACTATGATGAACGGAATGATCCTGCTGTTAGTGTCTTCAGTGTCTATGGCCAGCAGGAGAAACCTGCACGACCAGCACATCTGATGCCTGCCAGGAGGTGGCAGCTCACCTTTCCCCAGACTAATGGGTCTCAGCGCAGAACTGCAGAATCACTGAGCCTGGGAGGCACCTCTGGAGATTGACTGGTCCAACCCTCTGCTCAGAGCAGGGTCAGCTAGAGCAGGCTCCTCAGGGCCATGTCCAGTCAGGTTTGAGCATCTCCAAGGATGGACACTCCACAACATCTCTGGGCAATTTGGTCCAATGTTTGACCGCCCTCACTGTAAAAAAGTTTCTTTTTATGTTTAAGCTGAGTTGGCCTTTCACTGGATGCCACCACGAAGCCCTGCTGATCCTGAGGTGGCCTGTTCTGCCAGGCCTGGGGTACACTCGTATCATATCTGAAAGGCTGATTGGTAAAGGACAGAAGTGGAGTTTGCAGAAATCCTGTGGTCCCGAGGAGAAACCGCTGCTGCTAACCTGTAGGCTAGGGAGGGCTTGTGGCACATGTCACTGAGCTTTGGACCAGGCCATAAATATCCTGAGCTCAAGTTTCAAGAATCCCTTGTATCTATCTGTCCGTTGTTAAACGCTCTTCTGTGTACTGAAAGTGTCAGGAGGGCAACTAACTGATCTCCTGAGCTGCTGCAGCCCTGATAGGTGAGCCTGGTGCATCAGGCTGTGTGACTGGGGTGGACACGTGAAGCCCTGGGGCCTCTTCTTGGTGGGAGGTCGTGCAACTGGACCACTTCCCAAAGGCACCAGGCCACATGAGAAAGGAAGCTCCCTGCCTGCCCGGGGAAGTGCTTTCCAGTGGCACATCCTCTTAGCTGCAGCACAGAGCTACTGCCTCCTGCTCCTGGGTGTCTTCAAGGCAGGAGGGAAAAGGCAGCAGCTTGGGACCACAGATGAAGTAGGAGCCGTGGCAGTGGAGCCTGAGCCTGGGGTCTAAGGAGGGAATCAGACCTAAATGTGCAACCCTAACAGGCTAATCCTGGCTGGCCTTGCCTTGCTGCAGGGCTGCCTTGGGCACTTCACCACTGCAAGCATCTCGCCTTGTGAAGGGAGTCTGCTTTTGGCTCCCACTGCCCTCCTCAGCTCCAGCCCCTTGTTGGGCTCCGAGAGCATTGGTCCCCGCTCCGGCGCCAGCCTCTCTGCTCCGTGGGGGCTCGATTCCCTGGAGACCGAGCTGCTGCTGGAGACACTGGGAAGCGAGCGCGCTCCTACGTGGGCCCATGCATGGCCCAGAGACTCTGCTGGATGCTGGGGCTGCACATGGGGCCCATGCAGGGGCTCTGTGTGCGTGTGTTCGTGCAGGGGCATACATTTTCAGACTTTCTTCTTCCCCAAAGGGAAATGGGCTCAAAATAGAGTAAGGGCTGGGGGAGGGAGCATTTAAGACTTTAACTGTTGGCTCATGATTTTCCTGTTAGTGTTTTGTCTTCTTGGCATCCTTCCTGTTCTTTATATATGTATAGTATATATTGTTGTCTCGTTATTTCTCTCTGTGTTGTAACCTTTATTTTATAAAGCATTGGAGTTAAGAAATGTTACTCGTAGGTTTTGTCCTACTGCTGTGATTTACTGGCTAGAATATTAAATTTTTAGACAGAATATTTCTGTGGCCACCAAGGAAAAGAAAGTGCGTGTGGGCTTTTAAACCCTGCTTGTCTTTATTCTCCTTGGATGAGAGTTTCTGCAGTTTGACCAGCTGCAGGTTGCTTCTGGTGATGTGAAGCCTTATTGTTTATATGCACCATGGCGGTGGCTAATATCCCAGTTAGGGACTTGGATCCTGTATTTGTGTGAGGTGCAAAGTAAACAGAGCACAGAAAATCTCGAGATATGGCCTCTAGCATATGGCAATGGTAATACCCACCCCCAAACCACAAGCCCCTTGGAGGTATGCTTGTTTTATTCTTCATAAACAGAATGGTGCAGAAGGGAGGCCTGGGAGGCTCGCTGTGATCATCGCCTGATCTTATCCGAGACTAGGACCTGCACATGTGATTCGTACCATAGCTGCATACGTTTTCGATGATGTAAGCTATAGAGTATTTGGTGCTTCTCTGGCTTTTGTCATTGTCTGGTGGCTGCCCCAAATGTGTTTAGGTAGTGGGCAAAGCTAGATATCTTCTTCTACCAGGAGTTTAGCTTGTATCCCTCTGGTATCCCCCGGATGACTTCCCTGTCCTCTGGGGTAGGAGCGTGCCTACTGTCAGAGCCTCTTTTTTATTTAGTGGTTGCTTTGGAAACATCACTCCAGTGCTCGAACCAGATGCGCATACTCTACAGAGCTTTTTGATCACAAGTGGGGAAGAGGGCATCTGGGAAGAAGGGGGGAAAAAAGGAAAACTTAAATTAGAAGAAAACCAAACAGCTATTGCTGGAGACAGATGATTACAGTTCATTTCAAGGCTGTTTCCTGCATGCCAATGATAGATCAGTAAACAAACGCCTCTTTGCAAACACAAAGCAGGCAGGAACTCTGTTTGGAAGAGAGAGGTCGGGGTAGGTCTCGCTTTGCTTGGTAGCAGGAAGCCCCTATCACATGGCCCTGGGAATTGTGGGGCTGGGTGCGTGTGGGAGACAGGCGGAGAGGCTTCTTCTGGGAGACTTCACATCCTTCCCAGAGTGCAACCAACAGGTTTGAGAGCTCCCTCCCCTCCCTCTTTCCTTCCAGCTCCTCCCCTGTCCTTCCTTTCCCTGTTTTATTTTGAAACGCTATCARATGACTGCTTTGTTCCTCCAAACAATGGCAGGGATTCCTGAATAAATTGCAGCGAAGAGGCTCTCCAAATGGGGCTTGGCACCTTCTCTCCCCTCTGCTGAATTTATGGCCTCGATGCTTCAAGGCATACGTGCTAGGAGTGGTGGCTCTGGGCACGGGTTGCCGTGGGGCTGTACCTCCCATTGTGTGGCAGAACCTTCTCCTGTGCTTTAGAGAGAAAGTAGCCATAAGTCAAAATGTACCAGGCTGATGTAGGTGCATCTTTCTCAAGTCATCTGCAAACTGAACTCAGCCTTACTTGTTTTCTTCTAGGCAGTTTCAAGGGCCTTGGTCATAGTGCGTGTAAGGCAGGAAAGCAATATCTTTCAGATAACACTTCTGAACTGTTCAGCTTGTCACAGCCAGGGAATGTAGGGACTGGCACTCCAGTTAGGACTATACCGCTGCACAGGTTAAATATCATCCATGCTGGGAACATATCTTTCCCTTCTTACTGCTTCAAGGACTAGGATTTTGCAAATACAGGGTTTTCCCGGTTTCCTTTCATGGTAGGTATCCTGAGGGTCTATCCCCTCTCTTAGTCCAGTCTTAATGTATGGCAGCCTGCCTTTCTTATCCTTCCTGTCCAGCTCCTTCTTCATGTTAGGATGATGCAGGATGATGCCTGGGGGCTCTGTTAGGCCTCTCCTTTCTTGCTTAACATAAGCTTGCCTAATTGAGGCTTAAGTGCTTAAGTAAGGGAGCTGAGCCCTGGCGGGTCTCTGTTCCCCATCACAACATATGCTCTCTTGTGTTCTCTCCCCACACTCCTCCCTCTTTCTCTCCTGTCCACGTAGTCCCATCCCCTCCCTTGCACCACATCTGGTACATGTTGGACCCCTTGCTTGGACTGCTTTGTCTAAACTATTAGTGAGTTAAATGGGTCACAGAGGGGCTCCAAAGAGAGCTCGAGCCAGCACAGGGTTGAGGTAGTGTGTGATCATGGCAGAGATGCAGGAAGACAGGAGGGAGGAACAGGAACTCCCCTTGCCCTTTGCAGTGAGCTGTGATGTTGACTCGGGTGCCTTGTGGAGCCGCACCTCAGTGCAGAAGAGCTACCTTTTGTTTTCCTCCTGGAGGCAGTTTTCCATTGCTGCCATCCCAGCTTCCTCTTGTCACATTTTGAGAACGTCTGTGGGTTAGTCCTGGATGTTGTTTCTGACGACCTTGTTGATGAAAGAGGTGGTCCATTCGCCTCTGGAGCTTGCTTAGGCTTGGGATTGGCCCCAGGAAAATTTTCTGACTGGGCTAATTGGGAGGTGCCTTATTATTTTCTGCTTTTATTCCAGAATTGACTCTTTTTTCCTCATGTCTTTCACTGAGTTTGGGTAAATGTTTTTTTGGGCAGAGCCAGTTAGCATTCTGAGATAACCTCCTGGATGATGCTGATGCCGTACTGTATACCCAGCTGCTCAAGGATGAAGGCACAGCAATCTGTGAATCTCCGAGGGATGACTTTAGTCCCCTAAGCTGCATGTGTTATGAATAGGTGTATCTGTGTCAGCAGATACCTTGGTGGTTATGATTTTGTTGCAACATGTGATGTGTTGTTGCTTAGAGAACTGCTGGCTTGTTCTTTAATCTGCTCAGTGCGAATGTGTTGTTTTGGCTGTTCTCACCACAGATAGTGGCTGGGGGAGAGATGTCCCTCTAGGCTTGGCTCCACATGGCGCTGACCTGCGTACCTCTGGGTGAGAGCCCTCTTCCAGAGAGGGAACCTGCTGCCACAACCTTGTCCCCCAGCTCCCAGGGATGCTGTTTTGAAGGAGGAGCAGGGCAGTGAGCCCTGGTGCAACTCCTTTCACAGGAGACTCCTTTCACAGGATTCAGTAACTGCTTTCTACCCTGCTTCTGCTTAGCAAGGGTAATGGAGTCTATCCCATCTATTACAGATGAAGAAACGAGTCCAGTTTACACCTCTTATTAGTTATTGTCTTCTTCGGCTGCTCCTACACAAGGTACATCAGTCATATATGACTGTGCTGATGAACACCATGACACATTTGCTCATACCCAAGTGTCAGTTTTCAAGCCAGTTTTTGTTAGCAGTCTACTGGAAAAGATTCGGAGATGGAGTTTCCGGATCAGGGAATTATGTGACCTTATGAAGAGAGAGAAGCTTGTCATGAGCAAAACTTCAGTGTGGCAGTGGAGGGAAAGGGGCTGTGCATATGCTGACTTCTGTTGTCCTTACATTTCTTATCACTAAAGGCAGTGCCTAGGAGCTCCAGTCACAGCTGCTGCTGTGCTAGGCACTAAATGAACTATGAGCAAAGAGACTGTCCTTGCTCTAGGGAAGTTACAAGCCAAACGCAAAACAACCTCTGTTACAGCTTTGCAGAAATCTACTTTGGTTGCCTGGGTGAGTCATTCTTTGGACAGGGAAGTGAATGATCATTAGTTTTTCATTATTCTCAATCCATAACAGTTAATGGATGGATGAATATATTTTGCTTCTCAGGCTGGTAAATTTTTCTGACAATTTTGCAAGGCTGCTCTGTGTTTCAATGTGAAATGGGTGTTTGTTCCAGCTACTAATGAGGAAGAGAAGCCAAGGGGGTTTATTGTCTGGGGAAAGAGAGTCTGCTAAATGGTTAGTGATGAACTGCCCTGAATGTGTACACATTGAGTTGACCCAGAGTTCATTCCTCATCTTAGGAACATTGCCAGTGTGGAATGAAGGGAGGGAGAGAGAGAAAACTGTGAGAGAGAAAACTGGGAACAAACAGGGCTGAATCTTTTTTTTCTCTTTCTTTCTCTCTTTCTTTCTCTCTTTCTTTCTCTCTTTCTTTCTCTTTCTTTCCTTCTTTCCTTCTTTCCTTCTTTCCTTCTTTCCTTCTTTCCTTCTTTCTTTTTTTCTCTCTCTTTCTGTCTCTCTCTCTCTCCCTCCCCCACCTCCCCCAAATAATGGGACAGTGGAAATGAGAGATCCTTTTGTTCTTTAGTGTTTTGAGGTTTTTTGTTTTGTTTTTAACTGTAAGAAATTACAAACTTTCCTGAGGCATTCAAATTTGCCTAATGTTAGGCATGGCAGGGTAGCATCTGGCCGACCAGTCAAGTAGATAGACTTGAGAGGCTTCATGTTTTCCAAGTATTGTGTACAAAATGATGAACCCCTTCTTGTCACTGAAATGCTGCAGAGCAAGCAGACCATCTGAGAAGCAAGAAAAGGGTGCTGCAGAATAATCATTTATTTATTTATTTATTTATTTAAAGGAGTAAGAGTTAGCTTGTGGGGCAATAAAAAGAGGAGGGAGTCTGTTGCATTGATTGGGCAACAGCAGTACTCAAAGGAACAGGAGGAAAGGAGAGGAACAGTCTTGCTCCATGACTTCTAGAAATCATAAGGCAGAGAATACTAAAATAATGAGGCAAAATGACTCATTTTTGTAACTGATTTATCGTACCCCGCTCAACGTGTCATCCTCTGAAAGCAGATGAGTAGCAGCCTAACACAACCCACCAGAGAGAGAATAATGTACGGTAACCAGTTGCTTCAGTACAGTGTCTCTTCAGCCTAAAGTGTTTTCTGTCCCAAGTTGGAGACGTTGTGATAATGCTTCACGCACAGTGGCACAGTGACCACTTAGGCCATGTGGCCTGAACACAGTTCATTTTAAAATCATTTTTTATTTAGTCTTCTGTGAGGGAAGATATCTAAATCGCCTGAGATTTTGGCAATAATAAAAGCATTTTTATGCTTTTTATATGCTTGGATATGTGCTTCATATTCAAATCACAATACTGCAGTTGATACAGACCTAAAGACAATTGTTGCCTTCCAAACCTATGTTTTCTTTCCTGGTCTTTTAAATGGTAATACTGTCACGCCTTCCTTCCTTTTTTCGGATGAGGATGCTGAGGCTGCCCTCAGGGAGCTGTAATGTTTCCCTCTGTTATTCTCCTGGCATTCCAGAAGAAACATACATATGTATGTTTGGGGAAGGATGCTAAGCATAGAGCAAGGCCTCTTACCTGTGCCTGTCTGTCTGCAGGTGAGCAGCTGCCCTGCTGCATGCTGACATGATGACAGCTAGTGAGGCAGCCGATGTGAGCAGCAAATCTGAAAGCAGTGTCTGCAAGTCTGTTGAGAGGTAAGAGGTTTCTGCATTTCAGTTCTGGGATACTTTGTTTTGTTTATTTTCCCTAGTGGAAAGAAAACCAAAGGACTGTCCCTCTCTCCTCACACCTTAAAACACCTCAGTTTGTCTCAACTGGTTTTACTGCCATCTCAGGGCTGTTGCAGTATGTTTTAGCATCCTGTCAGACTGATAATGTCCTGGACTCACAGTACTAGAAGAGATCTGCCCAAGGGCAAGACTGTTTCTGCTGATGACATCTCTATCAAAGTTTGCCCAGCCTGTGCTTCAAATCAACAACACAGGAGACTCCACAGCCTCCTCAGGCAAGCCTTACTGTCCGCACCCATAGCAGGTTTGTCCCAGTGTCCAGCCTTGGTCTCTGCTGTGCAGTCCAACAACCAGTGGCACTGCGGTGCCCTGCTCTCTGGGAAAGGCTCATGCTATTCAGAGTGCCAGCTCTTGTTCAAAGCATGGTGTTGTCACTGAGGTAAATAGGAGTTAAATGTCTGTGAGGCTAGGGAAAAACAGTATCTGGCTCAGGTCCTCTTTCTGCTCAGCAACCTATCCTAGACTTGATTTGCACTACAGCTGAGTCTGTAATGGCTGCCAGGGTTGCTTGACGCCAGAACAAAGCTCAAAGCCTGCCAGCACACAAGGTATCCAAATGGATGTTCTTACAACAGTGGTAAGTTCTGGAATAGGCAAGCTTGATACGTTTAGGTTAATAGAGCAGTTTAGTGAGTTAAATCTCAATGCTAGGGTTGTGATTAAATTGGACTAACAATATGGGTTTGCATCCCAGTAACTACTTTGCATTGACCTCGTGCCCATTTCCAAGCCCATACAAGCCCCTACAACATTGCAAAGTGCTGAGAAGTGCTTTGATTCAAAAACATTTTGTGCTGGAATAACTGTTAGTCTGTCCGGCTGGAACTTTACTATATAGATAGAGTAGCATAATATTGATAGAAGCATTTGAAAATCCACAGATGAAAGATATTAGGGATTTTTGATGCAGCTTGGACTCAAACAATGGAAGTGTTTTATCCCTTGCTCTGAGAAAGTTGAATCTAGTGTCTTGGTGTTGCATCATGTGCTGTGCAGAGAGGAACTGTGCCTGGGTGCCCATGAGCCCGAGCCCATGTGTAGACTGGGATGGCAGGGCCATAGAAATGTAAAAATAAAAGTCTAGGTTTTGTGCGTTAATATACACTTGGGGAACACCTGGATGAGTCCAGGTGGAGTCCTCTGAGCAGGTGCTAGAGGAATGCTGACTCTATCACATGGTTTTTCCTCTGTTTAGTAGCAAAAATTTTGCTATTGTTTGCAGATGGTCCATTTTGCATTTATTTGCAATGGACATGGTTAATGCCCTGAATATGTACAAAACTCTACTATACTCCTAAACATATGCACAGAAATGCTAGTGAACCTGTCACTGGTATCGGTATGTCTGATCTACAAAAATTAATACTTCTCACCTGCCACTTACTTCTGCCCCAGAGAAAGGTTACATTTCAAACTTTGTCTTAGTCATAACAAGAGGAGAAAATTGTTTTCTGGTTATAAGGACCATTCCCTGAGAATTCTCCCACATAAGCCTCTCTCTCAAGTGTTTGGTTTGAGCATCTCAGTTGTTACCAGCTTTATGAATAGAGCTTATGGAGCTGATGGACTAAAGCAAGGGTGAGTAGTGGTAATGGATGTTTATTCTTTTCTGTCTTTGGTATGCAGGATCAAGCTTTCAGATAAAAGCAATACAGCTGCTGTGAAGGAGTTAGAAAGACTTTTTGGATTTTTGAGTGAGAGATGTTCTGAAGGTGCTTCTGTCACCCAAAGTTTAACATCTGAAGCTAAACCAGTTTCTTCTGTGGTGAAGAACCCACTGGGAGCCTTGGAGAACTTGATGCTGGATCCAAGGCTAGACTGCTTTCAGCAGAACATGCTTAGTCCCAAAATGATCATCAGTGACCCATCTGTGGATCTGAATGTTAAAGAAAACAGTAAAATAATCAGCAGACAGATAGGAGGCACTCAGAACATATGGTCACCTGGAAAAATTGGCTTGAGGAATAAGTCCTTCAGCATCAAGGACAAAATCTCAGAATGGGAAGGGAAAAAGGAAACACCCTCTGCTCCTACTCGCAGAGAGGAGGAGCAAGGAGTTAAGGAGGAGCACAAGATGCCCTGTGTAATTGAGAAGACGAGTGGGATAGCATTGGTGACTCGTAAAGTGGAGACCAAGAGACTTCTGAACTGGGAACTGGAGTGCAAAGGGACGGGCAAAGAGAATGAGTGGAAAATAGGAACTCCGAAAGGCGCAGGTCAGGGAACAGAGCGAAAGGGGGAAACAGAGAAAGGTGAGGAAGTGGAGTCCAGTATTGGAAAATGCAAAGAGGTAAAAGGTGGGAAATGGGAGGTCCAGAAGGAGAATCTTTCAGTGCTCAGCCAGGTGAAAAAGCTGGAGCAGGCTTTGAAGGATGGCTCAGCAGAGCTGCAGCCTCAGTTGCCTGGTACTTACTACTCTCCACAGTGCCTGCAGGAGAAGGCGGCACAAGTACGCACTAACCCTGAGGGCCATGAGAGCACATGTGGGGCTGAACTCAACAAAAGGCTTCTTGTCTTGGACTCTGAAATCAGTGAGCCAATTTTTGGAACTCTAGAAGAGGTAAGAACTTCTCAGGCGAAACACAAGGACTGCACTGTGGAGAATGTGTACACAGAGCCAGGAGTGCCAGAGAAGAAACCCTTCATCAACCCGCTGCCAAAGCCCCGGCGGACTTTCAAACATGAGGGGGAAGAGGACTGGGTGCCCACAACTAGGAATAAAAGAAACTTACCCCCTCTGCCATCCATTCCTCCCCCTCCTCTCCCTTCTTCTCCTCCCCCATCAGCCGTCAGCAGAAGACTCTGGAATGGAAAGCACAAGAACAATGCTGACCACAGGTATATGGGCTGTTTTGCGTGTAAGTGCTGATCTTGATGGTGGTGTCCCACCTTCCCATATCTCACCAAGACAGCTGGATCTTCCCTGGTCACTCATAATCGCTAGTAATTGAGAGTCTTGCTGGCCATAACTCAGCTCTCAGTTACACCTCTGAGAACTTATGAGAGGCCAGCAGAACTTCACAGGATAGCTGTGAAGAGATAAGCAATGGCAGATTTGGGCTTTAAGGTCACATTGCTGGAGACTGTGACTGTATTACCTAGCTTAACCTTCAAGCCCAAGATTGAGGGGGTTTTGTGTGTGCGCATGTGTGTGCGTGTGTGTTTGTGTGTAAAATCTGTTTACTTGCAGAACGAAGATAGCTCATCTGGAACCAGGTTTTGGACTGATAAGTTCCAAACTATCACAGCATTTTCACTGTTGATAGCAGACATATTCTAACTGGATCTGATGTTTTTATATTTTTCTGGAGTGCTTTATTGTCTTTTCTCCCTGCCCCCTATGGTTGTAACCCCACACATTCTGGGGTGAGGAGCCTAAAATACACAGCTGTTTCTAATGTCCTCTGCATAAACTGTCACTTAAAAACAAAAATTCCTGGCTTGGGTGAGGGAGGGAAATTGAAACTTTCTGGGTTTGGTAGTGGAATAGACTTGATTGCTTTTCCCTTTCCACCATCCAGCATGTGAGTATTGCTCTCCTGTACTGCTTCAAAGGGACCTGATTTTGAGACCCCTCACTCTTGCTGAGGGTGGGACCTATGTTGTAAATGGGACCTCTCATGGCCTGAGACCCTGTGCAGTGTAACAGGACACTTGACACATCTTCACAGTGAGCTATTACCATGACAACCCAGATAAGCTACATAATCCCTGAAACATCTTCATTTGTGTGACTGGTAAAAATAACAGATCTCATATGGTTGTTTTTCATGCTTTATAAGGGATGCAACTGTGAAATGTTCTCACTAATTCATTTTTTCAACTGTGAGGCGTGCTGCAGAGAAGTGAATTATAAAGTGCTATAATTTGGTTATAAAATCTGTTTAGCTATGTCACTGTCTTCTCTGTTCCTTTTCCCCTTCCATCAATGGTGCAGGAAGTCATATGAGTTTGAAGACTTGCTGCAGTCATCATCTGAGAACGGCAGGGTGGATTGGTACGCGCAGACCAAGTTGGCCCTCACACGCACTTTATCTGAGGAAAACATCTATGAAGACATACTGGGTAGGAGCTTTGGGTGGGGAAGGGATTTGACTGCAAACACTGAATAACTCAGATGACTTGTGGTCAACAGGGACCCAGCAGAGGAACTGAAGAAAGTATATTTATTATCCAAATGACATGCTTTACACAGATTATTGACAAGTAATAAAAAACAAATGGACAAAATATTTCATAACTCCTCAGGTTCAAAGATGAACTTGAGGCATGTGGGAGCCAGTTTTTATTCTTTGCTGACATCTGTCCTCTATCTACCTTTTGTTCTGAGGACTAATTCTCACAGCTTTACTCCGTCCCTTGCGATGAGCTTGTTACTGTAGAGATAATGCTAACAGACTGAAAACATAGCCGTGAAGTAAATTCCACGGTTCAGAAATAGGATTGTGCATGGCTCCAGGTACCATCAGAATTAAAAAACTAGATCTTACAGTCTTTGAAATTGAATTTTATCTCGCTCTCCAACTTCAACGGCAAATCAATGCCATTTCCAAGATTATTTCCTGTAATACTCTCCATTTGTACAGTGTTTTGTTAGTACAGTGAGTTAGATGGCCTTTTATGGAAGAATAGAAGCATAGAGTAGAAGTATCCTTTTGAAAAAAATTTACTAAGTTTTAGTAGCTGTAGCCTGGTGTGGAAGACTCTTGGCATGGTTTAACAGAATAGGAAGAGAACAGGAACAGAATAGCTGCATCAGCTCTTACCCTACAGCTCTTATCCTAGAAAGGTGGTCTGTGTTGTTCAGTGTGGGAGGCAGCTGCTCTCTCTCAGGAACAGTCAAGGCTTTATTTTGATATGTGTAAAATCTCATCATATTTGGTTAGAAAGATCTCTCAAAGGAATCATATTTGTTTGGGACTGTTTGCAGCCAAGGTGATGCCAGTCTGTCCTTTTTGACACTTTTGAAGCTGTCTGCCTCTTTTGTGGAGCTAGAGGCCCCGTGTTTGCCTTTTTCCTCTCTTTGTTTTGGAGGACAAAGGGACAGGGAACACCTGAACAGCTGCTTGGGTTTTTTTTTTTGGGGGGGGGGGTTGTTGTTTTTTTTTCCTTCCCTCTTTTTCCCCCCTGGGTCTCAGAAACTAGTGTGTAAGGGTCACCTTCTCAGCTGCAATAACAGGGATAGCATTACAGAGTGGCTATATGGGCAAATCTGTCCATTGAAACACAAGCTCACCCCTCTGTTCCAAGCTTGCAGAGAACTCAAGTACCAGACTGAAATTCCTCTCCTCTCCAGCGTTTTAAGTACAAAGATTAGAAGAAAGTGAAATTATGGATAATTGTCAGCTTCAGCTACTGGGACATGCATGGGTTTCTGTTTCCTTGCTGTAGATTTAGACTTTGTCTGGAGTTAATGATCTTTAATTGGCTCCTGCAGTCCTTGTGGTGTTACTGTGAGGGAAAGGGGTGGGCAGGGATGACTCCAACAAACCTACAATTTTGTTTTTCACAAGACCACAGGCGGGGAGACTCCCCAAAAGATAAGCAACATGTGAAAACCACACATATGGAGGGGGACAAGGACTTCTGGCACTGTTCAGCCTGTCCTTCAGTTGCAGAATGCCAGCACTATCCACAGAGGATCACGTGTGTCCATGAGGGCATGCAAGCACCCACATACATCCCCTATGCATATGTGGGGTTTAGGGAGGGTACAATTGCTGGTGGTAGAATTGCTCCCTTTCTCAGCAAGTCACATAGATTACCTTCCTCACTCTCCTTTTACCCATTCACCCTTGTTTGCCTGGAATGCTGGAAATTGTATTGGGCAGATGGATGTCAAAGTTTATGTGTGAGAAAGAACGCAACCATGATCATTATTCTAGACTGAGGCTAACTGGACACGCTGCCAAGCAGTGTGAAGATGGAGTGGGCAGAAGAACCCAAGCTCTTCTTTCTTTTTGCTCCAGTCTACCCAGTATGTGGCAGCTGAACTATATTTCCTGCACTGAAGTGTGCTGTTGGAATAAATAGCCTCTTTCAGGGGCAGGAGCACATTTACCACCAAAATGTTTGCACAGACTTCCTTCATCAGCATCACACCAGCTTGCTTTTCTCTCCTTGGCTTTCTACCCCTCCTGGGTATCACTGAGCTATGGAGTGGCATAGAAGCCAGTGTTGGGAAAGGCTTGCGTTTGTGTCCTTGTCTGGTGCCTTCAGCTGCACTCCTGCCGGCAGGAGGCAGGCAGGCAGGTGGGAGCGCACCGGGCAGACAGATCATAGAGCTGTCTGCAGTCCTTGTTCCCAGAGGCCAGCAGCCTTAATGACCTCCAGTCTTTGCTGTTAGACAAGTATTACACGAAAATAAGAGAAACACGGTTGCTTTGGCTTCCGGCTGTCCACTGGGATGGCACGAAAGGATGGTAATGAAAAGAGAAGTCTCATAACAAATTGCCTGCCCATGAAGGTGCTTGGGCTGAGACTTTGTTACAGATTTTTGCCTGCTGTGATGGAAATATTGCAACCTGCTTTTTCAGATTGTGCACATTTCTTTGAAGACATTTGTGTTTGTTTTTTTTGACACTGCTGAAGAGTGGGATGTAAGGAGTTCATTATACCTGATCTGGGGCATTTAAAATCAAACTAGTCATGTAGCTTGTCTCCAGAGTCAGTGGAGAGAGAGCGACACATCTGGATAGTCATTCAAGACTCATATTTTTGAGGGAATCCTATGTAAGGATGGGCTGAATGTTACTTCAGAGGTGTCCCTTTCTCTCTCTGTCTTTTGGGAGAGAGAGAGAGAGAGAGAGAGTAACTTCACTTCACTTTGGATGGCCTATATTAGGTGAGGTGAATGCTTCCCTTTGTGTCTGAAGTGGGGCATGCAGGAATTGAGGCATCCATGAGTGGTAGATGTGTTTGAAAATCTATGCTGTGTGACAGACCTCTGTGCTCAGAGAATGGATTAAATATTTCTGCAGACTCAGCCCAAGAGCATCACATCTGCCCCAACTAAATGATGACCAGAGGTCCCCCTTTAGTGTGGGGTGTAAATAAAGGATAAAGGAGCTTTCTGCTAATCTTCAGCTCACAGTTTCACTTGTAGAGAATTCAAAGCAGAAGACTGGAAAGAAGGAAATATAATTGTGGAACAATGTG
This sequence comes from Apteryx rowi, assembly GCF_003343035.1. Lineage (NCBI taxonomy): Eukaryota > Metazoa > Chordata > Aves > Apterygiformes > Apterygidae > Apteryx > Apteryx rowi. The sequence goes on along the minus strand of NW_020450894.1, from coordinate 1,942,034 downwards.
CATGAGAACCTCACAGCTCCTCTGAAGACAGGGAAATGAACTTCAGGACTTGCTGGGTCTTTTCCATCTGTAGTTTCTGTGATACGTTCCTATGGCTGCATACATCAGTGTCGGGGTTTGGACACTGTCCAGTGAGCAGCTGGACTTCTAGGGCTATGGAGAGAATGAAGCAATTGCAGGAATGCTTGAGAACAGGTCTTTGTCTGATGTGGGAGGTGGGAGAAGGCCAGCAGATCACCAAACAGATTTTTATGGCAAACCTCAAGGATTTTCTGCACTTATAATCCCTTGCATATGGCTTTTTCCTTCAGATCCACCATCAAAGGAAAACCCCTATGAAGACATTGAGACCAACAGCCGCTGTTTGGGGAAGAAATGTGTCCTGACCTTCCCAGCATCCCCGACCTCTTCTGTACCTGGGACCCCCACTAAGGTACTTTGATTCATGTGTCCATGTCTCCTGTTCCAGAAAGCCTTTGGGTAAAATCCAGGTCCTGTGTGGAAACAGGGGAGTTTTGCCACTGACTGTCATAACATCAGGGTTTTTTTCTTTACATCTTAATCACTGTAGAGTGGGTTGTGATAGGAGGGGATTTATTGTCCTTTAGCAAGGTAAAAACAGCATTCCCTTATAGGAATGGTTTCTTGGCTTTTGTTCTTTTTCACACCAGGGCTACCTTCCCCTGGTACTTTGCATCAGGGATGCACTAAATAGTGAGCATTTGGATCGAAAGGAACTGAATTCTTTAGTGTTACACTGGGATTTTATGCAGGTGCATCCTAAGACTAGTATGATAAAAGGACCGTTTTGTATACGAATGTGTGTTCCCAGCAAAGTCTTTCTGTGTCCCTGTACCCTGAGCAATTTCTGCAACAAATGTATAGCAAGAAAAGAGCGGCTTTTGAATTTCAGCCAGTTCAAGTGTGCAAAGAGTACAGTAGCGTCTAGCTTGAGACTTCAGCCCCTCACCTCTGGAAACCTGCCTTCAGATTCTTAATAAATTTGGAGTGAGGATGAGCTGAGATCTCATCCTCCTCTTGCCGGAACAGGTGGATTTAGGGGCAATAGATACAAAATGGGAATCCAGAAATGAGTGTATTCATGATAATGGGGTGGTTTGGATTTGGGAATTAGCTCTGATTCCATAGAAAAATCCCAGTGTGTTTCATAGTGAAAGGCTAGAGCATTGTCAAGGAGGCTGCTTAAAGAACACTGGAAGAGCTGTGGATGGAAGCTGGCTGCTGTGTTTTTTGTCGCAGGCCTGTACTGAGACAAAATTGAGACATTAAATTTCTTCCAGATACTGAAAAATAAGGGGGTCTTCACTGAAAAATACTTTACTGAAAAATAAAGGGTCTTCATCCGTTATTGCAGACCCTGGGAAGACCTCCAGTGTAGGACAGCTGCTCTTCCCCTCCCTCAACGTGTCATTTAAATGCTTGGGCAGCCAAAACCTGCTGTCTCTTGGCTCAGCATCTGTGGGCAGTGTGCAGTCTATTCATGCAGATATCAAGGAGCCTCTGCGGCCCCCTCCCTTAGGATGGCCCTGTTCTCTCCTTGATGAGACTGGTTGCTGGCAACTAATGCAGTGCCAGTCCCCTGGTTAGGGAGCCAGCCCTAACAGTGTGGACTCTGTTGATTCCCAACCAGCAGTGAAGCTCACAGCCAAGTACCGTTTTCCTCCTTGTCAGTGAGACCAAAGGAAAAGAGGAAATGTTAGTCTGCACCTTTTGCTCAGAGCTCAAGGCTTACCAAAGGCCAGCCCTGCTCTCAGCTTCCAGAGTTGTTTTGATTGGTTTCTGTTTTCCGTTTAGATAGTCCAAGCCCAAAACAGCACAGACAATGTGACAAGCAGAAATCATCCTGGCAACAACTGGGTTCACAGCAGATAGTAGGGATCTAGACATGGTTTTCGTGACCAGAGGGTTTTCCCATGCTCTCCAAGTTGCAACTATTATTAGAGCTGTTACCCAACATCTTCAGAAGTTTGACACGCAGCATTTCTTAACGTGTTACTATTTTTCAACCAGCTTAATCAGAAGCTGAATTTTTTAGATAATTTGACACTTTAAAGTAAAAATTGCCCTGCAGTTCTCAATGTATTCTCCTTGTAACTAGTTAGGTCCAGAGCAGCATGGATTGTCAGTGCTGGGATGAAATTGATTTCCGTCAGAGGGCTTTGTAAGGGCCCGTGCACTCTTTTTTCCCACCCATGCTATCAAAATGGGGCAGCAGTGTTGCACAGGTGTGTCTTTCACCCTGGATATGGTTCCCAGCAAGACAGCTAGCAAGGAGCTGAATGGGAGTAACTCTGTTCCAGTAGGGTGCTTTGACATCCGAAATCCATGGTCCGCAACAATCAGGAAACAGGTGCTGCAGCTCTCTTAACAACTAACTTGCTTGCAACTGTGGTGAGAGTCACACTAGAGAGCCTACCTGGGATAGGGACTGATGAAAATGGATTTGGGCAGATTGTTCAGAAGCAGCTTATATCCCTAGTGCAATTACGGATGAGAGCCTTCAGCTAGAAGGCTCTTCCTAGACTCATTTTAATATGTGACTTTTCACTGGGTAGTAAGCATATCTGTAAGTTATGTCTTCTGCCAAACCATCCAGAGACACCTGAGCTAGCCTGAGTGAGTCAGTCTGGCTAATAACCCTGCTGAGGATGTCTGTTAACCTGGGCAGACTGTTGCACTACCTCAGCTACAGTGCTGATGTGACTTGTTCAGAATTAGCTCAGATACCACTCTCTTGCACCTCCTTGTGCCATGTAGATATTTCCTTTGCAAATGCATGTACAATGCCCGGGAAAGGGGCAACTTAATCTTATCATAACTGCTAGGAAATTTTGTAGGAGAAGACAAAAAAAAGTTCTCGTGGAGCATCTTTGTGATGGGAGGTAGTTTACCCTCATTTATCTGCAGCTGAACTTTCTGCTTCTCTGATGCTGTTTTTGGTCAGAGACTTTAAGAACTTTATGCTGGTACTTAAATATCAACTGTTGTGTTCCCACTGAACTTACTGATGGGTTTAGGAGGAAACCGATCTCCATTATTGTCTATAATGGCATTTTTTTGAATCCTCCTCTGAAATATTTGGTTCTGGCCACTGACAGACACAGAGTATTGGGTCAGACTGACCATGCTGTTCATGGTCTCACTGCTTCTCTGTTCCTTTTGGCCAGCTGCTCCTTATGCCAAATGCTTGTGGATGACTGATTGATTAGTCTTGTCCTGTTTACAGTCCCAGCCTCTGTATTGCACAAGTCTTGGGAGTTTTTTGCACACTAGAGTGAGGCTTCTTGGCCAACCCCTGAGACTCTGTTCTGTTCTAGAATGAATACGGGATGGTTAAATTGCTCGTCAAATAGTCCTGGTGTGGCTCTGGAAGTTGAGTGAGTTTTTTATGTGTGCAGAAATCTGTTCGCATTCCAAGAAGTTATGCCATTTTACCAGCTGAGTGCTGTGGTTGCCCCACTGGATTTACTGCCATGACAGTGTTAGCGACAAAGCAGAGGTACATGAAGTTCTGTGTTCATGCATTCCTTCTCCTCCATTTTTGTCTCCTTTTCCAGTTGCTTTCCAAGCCCATTTTTTTCCGACAAAGCTCAGAGCGGCGGAGTTTCAAACTGCCAGATATACGGAAACTGAGCCGTGATGGGACTGGGTCACCATCCAAAATCAGCCCTCCCTCGACCCCCAGCAGTCCAGATGACACCTTCTTCTCCCTGGGAGACCCTCAGAATGGCAAGAGGAGAAGGAAGATTCCCAAGGTAACTCTAGGGATTTGTCTCTTTTGCTTGGCTTCTCCCAGGCAGGAATGTGAGTATGAGAGAAAGTTTTCTTCAGTTTCCAGCGTGGTGTCTGTGCAGTAGAGCTGTTGTCCTTCCAGTTGACTTGACTCCTGTTTAACCTCCTTTCTCCCCGAAGGAGAAGGAGCACAAACATCTCTGCAAGCCTTGAAGTTATTTTTCTATCAATCATCTGAGTTCTATCTATCATGGTTGTCAGGAAAGATTAAAAAAAATATATCATAGTTTCATTTTTGGACAAAACTTGAATTTCATCAGAGGGGTGAAAAAAACAATGAGTATTTTGTGCAAAAAAAAAAAGAAAAAGAAAAAGAAAAAAACACCCCACCAGCATCTTGTTTCTTTCCTTTCTTGACAGATGGGCAGTCAGTAACGGTCTGTGTGTACTGTTGGTATTCCTGCTAGCAATCTGTTGTTCATTGCTAGGTCTGATTCAGGCATTCAAGGTGGGGTATGACTTTAGGTGAACAAAGCAAAATCTGACATCTGAGTGACAAAAGGAGTTGTCTGTAGTCATGGGCATTTTCTCCTAGCATCATCTCCTACTTCATTTTTGGATACAGTATGACTCCATTTCAATTTTATTTTCTTCCAGATCTAACAGGAAGTGTATTCAGTCCAAGTGAGGTTTGACAGCAAGCTATCTATTGAACATTTCAAAAACACAGTTATAAAAACATAGTTGCTTGTCACAGTCTTTGCAGGACAAGCAGAGACTACCAGAGCCTGTCTGTGGTGATTTTTTTTTGGAACCCACAGTTTTCTTCTGGGGGAAAATAAGGATGTGTTTGTATCTCCTTTGTTTCCTAATTGCAAGATCTGTGTCCATATTTACATATCTGATTCTGAATGCCCTCACTGTACACCTCAGCTCTTCAGGGATGAGCCCATGGTTACAAATGTCTAGGGTTTTATTTCCATGTATACCTACACTTCTGTGTATGTGTTTGAGCTCTGTCTGGGTATGTGTTTGAGCACTTACATTTATGTCAAGAGCTGTGAAGGTAAGGTTACGAGTACATATTTACTGGGCAGTGCCTCTGAGCAGTCCTGCAGAACAAGCTCGGAAGTGAGATTTACTGGGTGCAGTGACAAGACCAACATGAGAATTGAGCTGAACTGGTGAATAGAGGCCATCCTTCCACACCAGAGCATCCTGCCACTTGAAAGTTTGTATTCAGATTCCCCCAATCAAGTGCGTCCTTAGTAGGCACCTCTTTAACACTGCCTGTCTCACCTTGGTCTCTCAGCATGTGTGCATACAAGCACAGAGGGTCCCAAAGTTTCTAGAATAAATCTGAATGCTGTGGCCATGTCCTGCTGCTCCTGCCTGGGACCCTGACAAGGAGGCAGCTCTGCTCGAGGTGGCCCGGGGATGCTTGGCATGCTCCTTCTGCAACTCCTCTCCCCTTCAAGGAGGGATAGGGAGCCAGGAGGCACTGAATGAGCTACTGAGCCCAGCTATACCCAACAGAGAAACGTCCTTTTGCCTGGTCAGCTGGAAAGCCCAGTATTAAAGGATTTGCAAAACCAAATCACTAGTATAAAGTAGTTCAGCTCCTTTGGCCTCCACCCATCTCAATTCCTTTAGCATTCCCTGTGTGATACATTTCCCCCATGCTTGGTATCTGTTATGAAGTAATCAGTGACACTGCAGTGCTGCTAGAGCAAAAGGGCTGTCATTAGTTTGGAAACACTTTTGACATCTCTGGAATTTGGCTTTTCGGGAAACATGGGGTGCCTTTTCCCACTTTTCTGGGGCCTGGTTGATGCCATGGCACAGAGTTGACCAGCCTTGAATGCCCTGTGCACTAGAGGAGCAGTCCTGAGATCCCAGCATAACTGCCCCAGCACTGGGGGCTCTGTGTCCTCATCCGTTGGATCATAAGATCATAGGATCACAGGATAACTCGGGTGGGAAGGGACCTTGGGAGGTTTCTAGTCCAACCTCCTGCTCAAGGCAGGGTAAGCTCTGAACTCAGACCAGGTTGCTCAGGACTTTACCCAGTTGGGGCTTGAAAACCTCCAAGGATGGAGATGGCACAGCCTCTCTAGGCAATTGGTGCCGCTGTCTGATTGTCCTTACAGTGAAACAGTTTGTCCTTAAATCCGGTCTCAACCTCTGTTGTTACAAATTGTGCTCATTGTCTCTCACCCTCCCACCGCGCATCGCTGTTCAGGGCTGGCTGCATCCTCACAGTGACCCCTCATAGGTGCTAGGGCTGCTTTAGGTGCCCCCACAGCCACCTCTTCTCTCAGCTGAGCAAGCCCTGTTCCCACAGTCTCCCCTTGCTATGGAGGGAGCTGCTCCAGCCCTCCACCATATCCATGCCCACCGCTGCATTTGCTCCAGTTTGTCCATGTCTTTCCTGTGCTGTGGCAGGGGCAAAACTAGAGCCCTGATTACTCTGCATTTAAACAAAAACAACAACAACAAAAGCCTATGCGAAGCCATTTTTAGGGAACCCTTAAGTTGCGTGGTAACCACTGTTTCCTTCTCCTAGTGGACTGTGCATAACATGCCAAAAGCAGTTTTCCCCCAAGTAACCCTGGATGGGGTTAACCTAGACATATCTCAGTCTCCTAGAGAGGTGTCTCCAGCACATTCTGCCACAGATGTTGAAGACTTAAAGCTATTAAAATTTGCAGTCATCCTCACTCCGAGTTTGCTGCTCTCAAACCTGCAGATGAGAGTGGGTTCCTGAGGAACCCTCTGGTGCTCTGTGGAGCAGGGCACGGAGAGGCCCAGGTGGGTGCCAGTGAGCTCCTACAGCCACATGGACCATGCTGGGCTGGAAGTGTGAAAGCATGTTAGACCCTGGCCTTTCATGAACTTCTTACCTTGGCTTCTGCTGTGCCAGCATGCTGCTGTACCAGAGTGAGTGTGGTTATTGGCGGTGTAGGTATAGATTGTTGTGCAAGTTAGATGCTGGTAGTTGTCAACTCTGGGCCATCATGTGAAGTGTTTCTATAGAATCAGGATTGGGTAATGGAATACCTTCAATAAAATTATAACTTTCCTCTTTGTCTGGGGAAGAAACTAACCTTTTTTTGTTTGTTTGTGTGTTTGCTGAGCAGCTTGTGTTGAAAATCAATGCTATTTATGAGGCACGGAGGGGAAAGAAACGTGTCAAGAGACTATCACAGTCTACAGAGAGCAATTCAGGGAAAGGTAAAGGATTTTTGAATCATCATACATCTAAGACTTTTTGAGGACTTGTCTTGGAGTTTAGGCTGACTTGCTGATTTATGTGATGTTTTCTATCACTTCTTCCAGTCCAGAGTGAGACTGAGTTGGGGCTTCCACCCCTTCTTTTGGGAAGCCAAAGACTGTTCCACTGCCCGAGAACCTTTCCTGAAAGGGCAATTTTTTGTTTTTCTTGATTCGTTTTCATTCCACTGTTCTCCATGATAACCTTATAGGTCACACCAAAAATGTCTCCTCTTTTTGATGTTTATTTCTGGAACTGGCTGAAAGCTTTGCAGAGGAATATTCTGTCCAAAGAGGCTCTTCTGTTGAGATCAAAATATTTTGTGAGAATGTGTCACTTTACTGAACTGTCCAATGGAAGATAATAGATTTTGAAACAGGCCTGGTTTCTTCAGCATCCCAATAAACAAATAGCGTCATTTGGGAATCAGGGGTTTTAGGCTCTTGACTGTAGGACCGTCTCTACCATCGCAAGAGTGAGACTTTCAGCCTTCCACTGTCAGTTGAGAAGTCTTAGAGCTTAGAGGTGTGCTGGCTCCTAGCTCACCAGAACCATTCAGATACTTCAGAGCAATTATTTTTAAATGTCTGTTCTCTGTAAAATTTAAAATTATGTCTTTTCAACACAATATTTTTTTTTTCCAAAGCATCATAATTTCCAGTGCAAGGTGACTTCCAACTCTGTTTCCTACAATTACTTGTTAGTATTTATCCGATTTTATATGTAAACTCTGTGTGTGTGTGTGTGTGTGTGTGTGTGTGTGTGTTTATATGTAAAGATACGGATGAACTTTTGGGGGGTGGGACAGCATCCCAGACTGGTTTCTAGAATATTTTTCGACCCATTCTGCAGCATCAGAGGCTGCTGGTCACTGTCAAAAACAAGCTATTAGACCACAGAGACCTTCAGTCTGATTCACTCTGGCAATTGTTTTTTTTTCCCTTGTCCTGCAAGCTATTTATTTTGTATTCAAGCTAAACACATTAATCAGTGTTTTGCCTTGATGTTGTGCTCACACAGACATGGGTAAAATGCTGCTCTTGCAATTTATTCTTCATGCAACTCTCTTGCTATGTAAAATTATTTTGTTGCATTTTTCTGATCTCCTGAATGAATGGGAAGATACTAAGTTTGGTGAGTGAAGTGTTTGTGGGAATGTGCATCCTTGAAAAGGATGAGATCCTTAGTATCTATACTGTCTGTCTTCCTAAAGTTGTTAGGCTTGGCTTTATCTTGCCAGTGGTAAGAAATGCACTATTATATTTCATCTTCCGCTTTCTTTTTTCCTAGTTACAGATGAAAACAGTGAATCAGACAGTGATACTGAAGAGAAGCTGAAAGGTAAGGAAAATATGTGAAGAGAACAAATGGCTCCTCATAAACTCTCCTCTGAGTTCCTCAGGTGGTCAAGATCTCTCCTCTTTGCTCTGGCTTTGGAGAAAGAGGTTGTTTCCACGCAGAATGCAGAGACGAAACAAAGACCTCAAAACTGCAGGAGGAACTCCGTAGGCAGAGGACTATAGGAGTCTAAAACTAGTGTCTATACCAACTCCCGTCTAAGCTTTTTACATTGACTTTCACAGGAGATGGCTTGGGCACCATGAAAGTGCAGGGAGACTTTTCCAAGTACAAGGTAACAAATGTGTGAACAGGTTACCAGAGGCAGCATCACAATAGGACAGGATGCCCAAAGCTCCACTACATATTTGCTAAGGGAGAAAACTCTCAAGCCAGACTGACTAGCTAGAAAACTGGCATTGCACTATATGATTTATTGCTAATTAAACTCTTCTGCATTTGCTGAATTGTGATGGAGCACTGCTTGCTTCACTTCGGTAGAGCTGTGTGGTATATTGGTCTCCAGAAAATTCTTCTCAAACCTTCTTGAATTGGTAATCAGCCTTGTGACATGCTGGTGGCAGTAGTCTTGTAGGGATTTATATAGCAAATTAAAAATTCCAACAGAGTTGGAATGCAAAATTGAAACTCCTTCAGATTCCAAAGTTTCCTGATTCTGGTCCAAATGCACACCTGATCTGGGTAGCTGATCTGTTCCTAAGCTGAAAAGACAGGTACAAGCAGCAGTTCCCACTCTGTGTCAACCTCAGTGGGTTGTGCTTAGGAATGCTCATCCTTACTTACCCTCTTTTATGTTTTTAGAACAGAAACCACAATCTGAGTTTCCTCATGTGTTTGTGAGCACCACTTCCCATGCAAGAACTCTTGTATGTCTGCTGTTGCTTTCGTCATCACTGGGAAACTTGGTATTTGTACAAACCAAAACCTTCTGCCACTGCCTACCTTTTGACAGGCTCTCAGGCTAGCCTGGATATAGGGGGGAAAGGGTTTGAGCCCAGATCTTTCAGGGATTGCATTCACAATCAGCTTGAAACGTGGTTTTGTGAACTACAGTCCATATTCAGATGCAGCTGAGAAAGATAGTGTAGATATGACCAAGAAGGCAAACTCTTGTTCCTGATGGCCAAGGTGAATCATGTATTTCACCCTCTGTTTCTATGTAACATCTTAGTACTTCCCAGCCTGACAGCTTTGCATAAGTCTGTTTTCTAGTCTGTTGGCCAGAAGAGCTCAGGAGGTCTTAGAGCCATCAGTTCTGATCCTGAATGAATCCTGACCTGATCTCAGTCTGAGTCTGAATCCAGACAGCATGTTTTTGGCCCGTATCTACCAAGAACATGGGGAAGGCAATACTATGATAGCGTACAGCCCTACCACTCTACTAAAATCTAGAGGAAAAATGGTCTGACTGGGTAGCATGCCTCCCTTGCTGCTGTGATACAGACTTCACTGTTGCAGTGTTACCACATCTCCATCTTCATAGCCAGACTTAAGCACTACCTGAACAAGTATAAGCTCAGTGGGTTTGAGAAGAGGAACCTGCTTTCCCTTGTCTCTTCCTTTGCTATTCTGCTCTCTCCTCATAAAAAGTTTTTGTTGTTGGAGATGGAACGTGAATGTACATAAATCCAAAGAGAGAACTGTTTTCTCTTGCAACTAGGAACTGCTTGTGGAGGGGATGATGGAGATGGAGCAAAGTCACCCCAGGTCTGACAGCACTGGGCTGTGAGCAATATCCACATCCATACCTGGATCTGAGTGACTGTGATAAAAGCTTCCATGTCTAGAAAAGTGTGATTAGGAGCTTTGGTACTCAGTAACCATTTGCTCTAGCTGCATCTGTGTTTTGTTCTTTGCCTTATCACATTGTGGACTTTAGTATTTTTAAACAATAGGAAAGTGAGATGATTTAGCAAGTGTTTGTGGGAGGGACTTTCCATTTTGTATGTTTCACTTAACAGACTAAACTTACCAGCCAGTTCCCACTGCTTTGCAAGTCACTGTGCATCATCTGAGACACAGTAAATCGTCAGACTGCAATCATCAGGCTGCGTGTCAGAGTCATATGTACTGACCCTTGGGAAGGGAAAATGAGACAAACTCTGCCATGATGACAGCAGTACGTTCCTGGTATCTTTAGCAGGCTGCACAGAATATAAACAGGCAAAGCTTGAGTGGGCTTTTCAGAAGCACTCAGCATTGCTCTGACACCACTTCTTTTGAAGTCCCTGGTAAAACAGAGATCACTTCTGAAAGCTTCTGAAGAATTACAGCCTTAAAGCAAATAGTGTAATAGCTGATGAGAGAAAGGAGACTAAGCCATCTTTCCAGGCTTTTATTGTCCAGGGACTGTTTAACTCTTTGTTCTAGTTTAAAAGGCACCTTGAGAGTGCTCTAAGTTATGTTGCCTGAAATAGTCCGTGAGCGGCACAACTTAACCAGACGAAGAGTCAAGAGTCTGTCCTAAAGTATATACCATTTCCCAGGAAGCCCCATCTTCTAAGCAGACCACTTTTATTTATTTGGTGTTTCTGCCAATGGTGGTTGTTTCTGTCAAAAACATCACATTGCCACCCACTTTAGCAAAATGCATATTTGTGGGAAATGTACTGTAGTCTCTGCTTGTAGTTAATTCTTTTTTCTTTCTTTTGTAGTAGGGTAGGGGAGATTCGTGGAGATTGAATTTGGGATGCAACTGTAAAACAAAGCGGGGGGATGGTTGTAGGGAATCTCATCTGGTCTCTTCCCAGCAGGCAACTTTTCATTACTTTCCATGCTGGAATGTTTATTGTCCCACAGCTCATATGTGTTGCAGTCAGAGCTTGCTTGGCAGATTTTCTCATTTTCGCATTGTCTTGGGTGAATTTGTAGAAACATGGTCCTGAGAGATTAGCTTTAGTCACAGGAAGAACTGGCATGAGCCAGCCTTTTTCATTTGCACTTCTTCTCATATTTTCTGTCGTTGGCCTGCAGCCCAGTCCATGTTATTACAACTTGGGAGTCCCCAGCATTACTCAGCCAATGGAGCCCTACCCTGGCCTAATATTTAAGCGCTGGGCTTGTAAAACTGGGGATCACTACCCACAATCTCCTCTGAACAAAGGTGATCAATCACATAATGTGCTTGCTTTGACTGATACATAAATGAGGGCTAATATGAATGTCCAGACATTGTGTGTTACTCTGTGTCACATCTGGATCTCGCTTTGGGTTGTCTTCACCTGTAAAAGCCATTCATTAAATCCTTCTCCTGCCAAAGTTCTTCAGGCTACTCCTGATGTGTGCACATCCTCGTGATCTCCCTCTGTGTGCTTTTGGACAAGCCTGTATCCACAGGGTGATGGTACTCACAAGAGTACGTCCCATCTCTGTCACTGTGATGCTTTTTCAGTCTTTGTAGTGCAGCTTCCAGATGGTTCCTGCTTCTTGCTCAGCCACTGGCAAAGTAAATGCAGTGAGATGGTGGTGAGTTTCTCCGTAAATCTCTGCAAAGCACTGTGGGTGCTCTCTGCGAAGGACTAGACAAAGCAACAATCTCTTACCTTTTTCTTTGCAGCTCACAGCCAGCGCCTGGTCCATGTGAAATCTCGCCTGAAGCAAACCCCACGGTACCAAACCTTGGAACGGGACTTGATTGAGTACCAAGAGAGGCAGCTGTTTGAGTACTTTGTCGTGGTGTCACTGCACAAGAAGCAGGCTGGGGCTGCCTACGTCCCTGAAGTTACCCAGCAGTTCCCATTAAAGGTGTGGTGCCTATCAGGAACCTCCTGGCTGGTGCCAGAATGTGTCATGCACTACAGAGCTGGAGGAGCCGCAGCTTCTGTTGATCACATATTATACTAGTAATCTCTCTGCCTTGGCATTGTTCAATAAGACTGAAGATGTAGGGGCTGCTGTAACCCCTTGAGAATTGTCATGATGTTCTTCATTATTGGAAGTGCAGCTGTTTAGATCTTTTGCTGTCCTTGGCTATGATTTTTATGCAATTATTCCCTTTCTCCCCCTTTTCTCTTTAAAGAGAACCAGCACTGTATAGCAATGAGTGCCATTCTTAAGGAAGACATGCTCTTAAAGGGAGGGCACTGCTTTCACCAATAGTCTAGCTAAGAACAGGGAGTGAAATGGGACAAATGCAAAGCAAATGTGACAGTATATTTCTAAATGTGATGTAATAGAAGTTCCCCTCACACTCCAATTCTCTTTCCCTTTTCTGGAATGCATGTCCCAGAGTGTAGGCCCAATATTTCAGAGCCAAGTGTTGCAGAAGTAGGGTTTGGTGGAATTGGAGGCAGAAAGTTGCTTTAAGATATCTAAAGATTAGGTGAGTCAGAATCACAGAAATTTTAATATCTTCCAGGCAGAAGCTTTGCCTCTGTCATCACCTCTTCATTTGTCGCAGGAAAAATATTTGAAGTCATTCCATCCCCACATGACTAATTGGAAACATTCCTTCTCTCTGTTTTCTGCTAGCTTGAACGCTCATTCAAATTCATGCGTGAGGCAGAAGATCAGTTGAAAGCTATTCCCCAGTTTTGCTTCCCTGATGCTAAGGACTGGGCCCCCATCCAGCAGTTTGCCAGGTAAATACTGTACTTCGTATCCAGATCTATGAAAAATGTATGTATCCAGCTAATTTATATATGAGCACTGTTATGGTAGAAAATCAGATAGTGCCCTGAGAAGGGTGTATTGGAAATATGAAAGATTTTATCTTTAAGTCAGAGATTTTGTGTATAAGTGAAGGATATCTCTTCATTCTAGTTTCTCTTTCTGCAGTGAGACATTCTCATTTGTCCTGACTGGGGAAGATGGGAGCAGGCGGTTTGGATACTGTAGGAGGCTGCTGGTAATTATCCATGGTTCTGTTCATTAGCAGAAGGGAGACCACCCCTCTTTGGGTCTAGTGTTACTGGCACCCCTTATGGGGAGTGGAAGCTGCTGCTCTTCTCTTTCAGTGTGGAAGGAAAGGGTGGAAGCAGACCAGCTTTGTTCTTTTCTGCTCAGTGCCAAGGTTGCTCTCTGAGTACCACCCTCCACTCCAAGCACAGCTCTTTTGCCTTTTCCTCATGTTAGTACTTAATGTTATGAGCACAGACTGTTGTTTCACTACTAAGCTGAGGGTAGGATTTATCTCCCTTAAGTTTAGATATCTAGTAAATAATTGTCTAAACCTGTTGCTGGTCCTATAGGCTCAGAGCTGTCTCTGTAGAGCAGTCTGCCCTGTCTGACTTAGGAAGGCTGGGACCATACTGTTTATGAGCCATTTTTCCCCACTGTTTCTAAGATGTCAGTGTTTTGAGCCAGACTTGAAGTGCTGTCTTCTGCAGCATGCTGTGAAATGCACACCAGTTTCTGAGCCAGCCAGTGAGCTGCAGGTGCTGAGACAGCAGCCATTTGGTCTCTACAGTAGTTGTAACTCTGACTTTTTTGGTGTTTTTTTTGTGTGTGTTTGTGTGTATTTGCGTTTCTCTTGAAAGCCCACTGGGAAAGGGAAGCGTCTCCCAGAAGTTTACTGTATTGTGAGTCGTCTTGGATGCTTCAACCTGTTCTCTAAGGTGAGGGGGAGAGAGGAAGGGAATTTGTGCTGCAGGCAGAAAGGGACCTGAAAGTGAAGCCAACACCAGAAGAATGGGGATCAGGGGAGCTGATGGCTTGAGAAGGGGGTCGAAGTGGTGTTGGCAAGGCAAGCAGCCTTGCTAATTCCAGAACCTAGAAAAAATACTGTTGAAAAGAAAAATGTATTGTCAGCTGTTGGCTTGTTCCATCAGCAGAACTACCAGTACACAAGCATTGAGAGATTAAAAGGTGGGGTCCTGGCTCCAAAGATCAAGGGGAGTTTGCAGTGGTAAGCCTCCCTTTGACCTCACTGGTGCTGGGTTTCTCTTGTTGAGGAAAATGAAGGGTTTACAGTTGCATCTCTTATCTTCTCCCTTTTGATTCAAATTTTCATATCAATGCTGGGTTAAGGAGAGAATTTAGATGCTGGTTAACTTTAATCCTGGTGTTGCCTCCCTCCTCCTCTTTTATGCATTTTTGTGGCTTTATGTTTTTGTTTCAGATCTTGGATGAGGTTGAGAAGAGACGGGGCATTTCGCCAGCCTTGGTGCAGCCCCTCATGAGGAGTGTCATGGAGGCACCTTTCCCAGCTTTGGGCCGGACGATCACAGTCAAGAACTTCTTGCCAGGCTCAGGGACAGAGGTAAAAAGACCACCCTAGAGCGAGAGAGATGTAGGCCAGCAAGTGCTGCTAGAAGTGCACAGCTGGCGACTGGAAGTTGGAACTGTGATGGGATGCTGTGGGGGTGTTCAGGAAGGACAGGTTGTCTGGCAGCTGTGTGGAGGGAAGTGAAGGAGTAACATGGGGACCTGAGAGGATGGCACAGACACTTTTCCAGTGACCTCAGAATCAAAAAGTAAATCATACTGTGAAAGTGAAAACAGGGCATTCAAACTGAACTGCACAGACTGGCAGAGTCCACACTGTACCACATAGTGCTACACATGGCCTTGGGTTTGCTCCAGGCTTCCCACAATTAATTTCCTGAAGGCAGGATTAATAGCATATGCTCCAGCATAGCTAATGCACGGTCACTGTTTGTGTGGAACAGGGCAGGATGTTCCAGTTAAAAATACCTGAAATCATTCAAGGCAGTGGTACAGCCCTTCAAGAATGATGTTTTCACAGGGTGGAGCTGAGGGTATATGTTGCATTTCCCACAGTGTGTTGTGAGAACTGTGGGAGGGTTTTAAGAGTGCAGAGCTTTTGGGGATAGCATTGGAGGACTGCAAGAGGTTGGAGGGAGCCAAATTGGGTGTGGTCTTGGCATGCTTCCCACTGGGCATGGTCCTTGGGGTGTGCTATCCCTGAATGTGAGAGAGGAAAGAGAGTGAGTTGATGTAGGTTGTGCCTACCGGAGAGCATGCCAAGTTAAGCAGCATAGACAATCAACAGTCTGTGCTTGAGCTCCCTGCCTGACCCTGTTTTATCTAGCAATGTGGATGTACCTGTTGCTGAAGGCAAATGTAAAGAACAAAAAAGCATGCAAGGACCAAACCAGAAAAATGAGATATAGCCAGAAGAGGACATAGAAAATACATTTGTCTGTCAACAGTGGAATTAGTAAAACCTCTTTCCTTGTACTCCCCCTTCTCTGGGCACGAGGCAGTCACTGTGCTGTGGCTAGGCAGGAGCTGTGCGCGTGCCAACCGTCCAGCCAGTGCGTGTGTGTCACTGGACCGGGGATCTGCTGCCAAGCAGAGTGTGTAATGGCTGCGTGCTACCTGCCTTTCTCAGCAGGGACACTGTGCTGGGGCATGAGCGCCTCTCTCCTCCGTGGGCAGCTGATTTCCACAAACTTACAGAACTTAATTGTCCTTGGGACCCTGTCCATTAAAACTGGAAACTGAAATCAGCCAGTTGTGGATTCAAAAGTTAACACAAGAAGAGGGAACCAAGTGGGAGCATGATTACATGAATCTCATTTCCTCTGGGAAAAGCAGGCTAATAAGAAAGGTTCTGTTAATACATTAGAAGGATGAGACAGACATAAGAAAATACTGAATGGCAACCCTGGTTTGATTTCCCCCCCCCACACACACACACCCCACCCTCTTAGTGTTGGCAGGCCTATAATGTATGATAAGTGAACACATTGAAGACATTCAATGTGGGTTTTTTACACTTCAGTCTTCAGAAGGAAGATGATTTATGGTCAGATATTTAATGCTATTAGTATTAATAACGTGCGAGTGCAGAACAGAACAGGAAAAGAATTGGCTCAAGACACCTTAAGTGTATTTAGGTAAATAGGACCTGAGGAGATTCACAATACAGTTGTGCAGAAAACAACTGCAGTGATCTCTGAACACTTTGCAAGCAGCTCTGAGAATGGGAGGTCCCAGAGGAATAGAAGAAGGTGGCCTAGTGTTGGCCTTCAAGCAGAGGGAAGGTGAGGATTCAAAGAAGTGTAACTTGATTTGACCTAAATTTGATTGCTGGAAATACAGAAGAACAAAATACATAATGAGTTTGTATGAATCTAGAGGATCATAAAGTAGTGAGAAATAGTCAGCTTGGATCTGTGAAGAATGAATCATGTTAAACTAATCTGTTTTTCTTCTTTGAGGTACCTGGCCTTGTAGGGAGAAGAAAAAAGGGGAAGGCTTTTTAGGAGAATTTAGGAAGACTTTCAGCATAGCACTATGCGATGACAAACTGAACAGTACAGACTAAATTAAATTACTGTAGACCACATGCATAACTGGTTAAAAATCTGCACTCTAGGAGTAGGTTCCCAATGGTTTGCTGTCAGGCTATGAGAATGTTTCGACTTTTTGTTTCTAGGATCCTTAATGTTCATTAATTATCTGGTTGATGGCATAAACTCCACATTTACACAATAGGTGGATGACAGCACAGAGATGGATTGCAGGTACTTTGGAGAGTAAGGGATTAAAATTCAAAATAACCTTGATAAATGGAAGATTTGGTCTGAAATTCAATATGGACAGGAGCAAAATGCTGGGAAGGAGAAATCAAATAGTCTAATACAATATGGAAATAACTGAGTGAGCAAAAGTGCTTCAGGAAAGGATCTGGTGGTGTAGTGGACCATTGAATGAGCAAAAGTAACACTATGATGTTATCAAGACAAGATCCTGCATTGTGAAAGACAATAAAAGGATGGATTTGAATGATTTACGTGGAGTATCATTTTCAAAAAAAAAAAAATGCAGACATTAGAAAAAGTCCCAGGGAAGTGCTGAAGTTTATTAAATGGTGTAGAAAATACAGGCAAAGTTTGAGAGAATTGTTTGCTTAATATAGAAAGCGAAGAACAAAGCAGGGCACGTGACAAGAACCTTCCAAAATACAAGGAGTTTTGTACAGAGAGGAAGGTGACCAATTGTTCTGAGAGTAAGACAAGACGTAGATGGAGTAATTTGCCACTGAGGTGGTGTAGTTATAGGTTTGGAGTCGGTAAGGGTAGTTCAGAACTGGAGTAGATTTCCTTCTGGGATTTATAAAATGCCCATTGTTAGAGGTTTATAGGAACAAGTCAGATAATCATCTGCCTAAGGTAATGAGCGTGAATGCTAAGGTTCTGTGACAGGGATTATTGAAATAGATATGAACAAATGAAAATGTCCTCCTGTTATTCTTTTCCACAATTGATATAAAAACTTATAGTTAGTAAGTTAGGAATCCAGATTCTTGCAGTAAAAAAAAAAAAAACTAACTGTGAAAATAAGAGTGAAAAATCAAAAGGCTATGTGCCACTCTCTTTGCATGTCAGGGAGCCTGGAAACCACTCCTAGCTGGACACAAACTAATTTTCCTCCTCATAAAGAGCTCCCTGTCCTCAGTCCAGCGGGGGGAACTTGTGGTTGGTGTCATTCTGTGCCCACTGGAGTGGACTCTGGATAGTCTTCGGCCTTATCTGGAAGAAGGATTTGTGGGAGGTCTTTGAAAGGACTGTGCTGGAAGACTTAATGCTGCGTGGTATTTGCCAGCACAGTTAGTAATGTGTGTCAGGACCGGTCAGGTCCTGGCTTGCCCCAGTGTCGGTGGAGGGCCGGAGCTGACCCAGGGTCTTTTTTTCTCCAACAGGTAATCGAGCTGCGGCGGCCTCTCGACTCCAGGCTTGAGCACGTTGATTTTGAGTCCCTGTTCACATCCCTCAGCGTGCGGCACCTGAGCAGAGTCTTTGCCTCCCTGCTTCTGGAAAGGAGGGTTATCTTTATCGCAGACAAGCTCAGGTACCCTCTTGTGTTTCCTTAAACAAAATGCTGGCAAGGAGGGAGGCTGCAGTGGCTGGTTCCTCTGCCTTGTTCTTTGGTTCTCCTCAGCTCCTTTCCAACTTCTTACCTGATGTGAGTAGGGCTGTAATTCCCAGGAGTGGGGAACTCTAGAAGGCACGTGCCATTGCTCCACTTTGCAGCTTGCAAAATGTGAGCTTTTTCTTGTCCCCAAGGAGAATCATGTCCCATTTCCTCCGAATCATTTCAGAGCAGAGCCCCCGTGCTAAGGAAGCAGAACCCCTCCCCTTGCTCCATGGTAAGGCAGTGTTCCCCACTGAGCTGTGCTAAATTTTCAGGGAGCAGGCCTGAGGCAGAGGACGCTGTCCCTTCTGGGTTGTCCCCTGATGTCACAAGATTGGTTTCCTAGATTTTCTTGCTTGTATTTTAATATTAGTTCCTAAAAACTTTTTTCATGTAGGGGGAGTGAAGGGAAAGGGTACAGTGAGGGAGGATGAGGCAGAGGACTTCCCTTTCTCTTTTTAAATTTGCTCAATTTATCTTTTTTTTCTTTTCTTCTTTCTCTCTCTCCCCTAAGTTATGAAAATGGGCCCAGGTTTCTTTAAGATCTTGTGCAGCTGGTGGCTGGCAGCTCTCCAGCCCTTGAAGCACTTGAAGATTCAGGGAGGGAGAGTACACCAAGCCTGGGGAAGGAAAAACTGCTTGGATGAGTAATGACACTTAGGAGCTGCTCAGGTTTCAGGAGCATACAATGCCCCCAAGCTGTCTGTTTTCACAACTTCCAGCCAGCAGGCTGCATCTCTGGGGCTGGGGGCTGGGGCAAGAAATGGGGAGGCCCCTTCTACAAGGGAGCAAAGGAAAAAATTTGTCCTGCAGGGATCTGGTGCTCTTTGAGAGCAGAGCTTGGACAATCTCATCACAGGAGTAGGAAGGCTGGAGAGAGGGAAGCTGTAGCATCAAGGCAGCATGGGCTGCTTACAGTTCTTGGCAACTGCCTTGGGTAAGGGAGGGGAAGATTTGCTTTGTTACAATCACTGAAACATTATATGGGTAGACATTTAGGATTCTGAATACTTAAGCCACACGTGAGATGCAGAGCATTCAGACTTGACTGAAACTGAGAGAATTCATCCAAATGCTGTATTTCCTCATAGTGCGTATGATTTGTGTGATAGTTTACGATAACAAGTTTTGTTTTGGGGGAGTGGGGGTTCTTCTGCCCAGTAGGGTAGATTTAACCTCCTTGGAAAAATCCGTTAAGGACACAGACGTCATTATATTCTCCAAATGAGGCAGGGTGAGAAGAATAGATTGTAGGGTGCATGGCTTGTTTTGTTTTGCTTTGCTTTTTTAAGGCATCAGTTTAGAATGAACCTTTATTTGACAGATCTTTCCTTGTCAAATCTTCTTGTGACAGCACACCACCATGCTTTCTGAGCATGCCATGTGCAAAAGAGTATCTCTAATTCAAAGCACTTCTGTGGGTTTGGCCTCCCCCCACAACCCCATAGCTCCTGTCAAAAAATCCAGGGACGTTAGGAATGAATCCAGCTGCCCAGGCCTGTAAAACAGAATTGGGGAGAGCTATAGAATCACAGTTTCTAGAAATCTCTGAATATAGCATAAACAACTTTCTTCTGTGAAAAAAATTGTCATGTTTCAAAGATCCAGGATCTGTTGGGCCACAGGGCTCAGAATCAAATATTTAGTATAGAGCCGCCAGCTCTCTACAAGGCTTTTAATATTTGATGTTTCTGAGAAGACCTTGCTCCTAGCGTCAAGCAATTTCAGGAGAGTTTTAGTTTTTCTTTTCTTGTAATAAAAGTTGAAGTTTCTCTGGCCCTTATTGTTGTGGAGAAAAACTTGAAAATGACCCCAAAGGACTATAGATACTTGGAAAACAGAAGACAAAGAAAATAACCCTCAAAATGAAATAAGCTGTTTTATTTTTAATCCAGTCCAATGATTGAATGCATTGGATTGGTGCGCTTTTCGTAACTGAGAGGTCAAGAATCTCTGTCTTGTAGTGGAAATCACATTTTGAACACTGATGATATTGTAGATACGGGACCTCGTGCCCAAATGCTACTTGCTTTGGGACAGGAGCACACTGAACTCAATGAATATTAAAGTATTTACTTTAAGGGTAAAAATGCCAATTTTAGGGAAAAGAAGAAATATTTTTTGCCAAATAGCTTAAGAGAGGAAAAAAAAAAAAACAATAGAAACAGCTGTTCGAAACTACTCAGAGGTTTGAAATGCTAGAAATAATCCAGCAAAGATGGATTAACAGGCAAAGTGCAGGTGACATGATGAAAGGTGCATAGCAAATTACATTTGTCATGAATCTTTGGAGTTTTCTGTGTGGGCATTATCCATAGCTGTATCTGTACACATGCATAAAGGTGTGATGTGTGTCAGTGACAGAGAGAAAATGATGTATACATTTTATTTACGACTTCTAGTTGCTATAAAATCTGTCTCTGGGAAAGAAAGCTGAAACGTCTCCTGCCAAATACTGTGTGAAATGTGAAATGTTTTCAAGCTGAGCCAACAAATGCGTCTAACAAGTGTACAGCAAGTGAAATACTTTGTCTTTTCCATCTTTAGAATGAAAATTGAGTGTCTTTTAAAGATCTGTCAATCCAAAAGTTGGCAGCGGAAAAGGAAAGAATTTGGTTTATTATTTTTTTCTCTATTGCCATGGAAACAAGTACACATTCCCTTTTGGCCCAGGAAAATGACTTTGTTAAAAGTATGTTGATCTGTGTAGTCTATCCCCAGCTTTTACTCATTCCTGTACGGTAAACCTTGGACTGGCCTGAGGGAGATCTGTTAGATTCGGAGGGCTTTTTACATCAGAAAATTGACATGGGCTTAGAACTAAGGCACTCATTTTTCTAGATCTCCTTGAAAGCCTGTTGTGGATCTGACCAACTCAAGCAACTCCATCTGTCCCTGCCAGGAACCACAGCTGTGTCAACAATACAAAGTGGTCATTGTTATCAAAGGCAGATCTGAAAGAATTAGAGTAGACACTTTAAATGTGGTCATCACCAGTAAAAGATAATTAATCAGCAGCCCTTTCTGTGTGCTATGAAAACAGTCTGACCTGGGCCTGTGCATCCCAGCAATCCAGACTTCTCATTTTCGTATTACGGTTAGGGTGAAGAAGAAACCAAAAGAAGACATTTGGACGTCAGATGGTAGTATTGTTTTTTTCAGTGTGGTCATAACATTTCCTTCTTCACATGTGCTAACTCGCCACTTCAGTGGTAGATGCTAGCAGTCCCCAAAAGCAATGGCATTGTCCCGGCAGGATTTGTAGCAACACTTCACAAAGTCACAGTGCAAAGTTTGGAAGCTCCATCAGCTATTAAACATTGTAAAACGAGATCTGCAAACCAATGTTAGTAAATCCAAATGTGACGCAATGTCAGGAAACCCAAAGATGTTTGTAAAATGAATCCTGTTGAAGCAGAGTTTATATTAAAAAATAATAATAATAATTAAAAAAAAGAATCATACCATGTTAAATTGCCAAATGCCAGCGTATTTTCAGCAGTCTGGTTAGTGCAAGGAACAAAGGGCTTACTGACATTAAACTCCAAAAGGCTGATCGATTCAGTAGTATTTTGTTTTGTTTTGTTTTGTTTTTTAAGAAATCCTTAAGACTCCTAAACCCAAAGAAAGATTCTGCTTGGTGGACTTTTTAATGAATATGCTTGCCTTTGGAGTGGAAAGCTGGAAAACCTATAGTCAGTCTTAGTTTGGGAAGAAAGTAATCAAATAGAGCAGCCAGTATCGTTCCTTAGAAATCGTTGCAAGTTGTTTAGAGTGTCTTCTTTAGTGTAAGTCAAGCTAGTCTTGGAGCAAATTTTCCCAGAGAGGAAGAAGACTTTCCATTTAGTTGCAGCTACTGTGTTCAGAGTCTGTATTGACCACTTCTATGCGAGGTTGCTGCCAAAAAGCAGCAGCTGCAATTGTTGATCTGTTTTTGCATATGATACTGTGTGGTGGAAAGGCCTGTTGTTTAAGCAAATAAATGTCATAAATTGCTACAATATCATTACTCTGATCAAGGAAGTGTTCAGCCAGAGATGTATATGGCAGTCAGTGTCCAAATCAGTCCTTCAGGAAGGGAGTCTGTCAAGGTTCTTTGTGTACATCGGTACCTTTTAGGCTCTAGACTAGCGATAGCTCATTCATTGTCTCCTGCAAGCTCCTGTGCGAGTGACATCAGAGGTGCAGCTCTGCCATTTTCCCTACAGGAGGCTGAATGAACCCAGGAAGATGTGTTCAGGATCTTGAAAGTGTACTTTACTTTAAAGACCTGGAGTACTTTAAGGATGTTGAAACCAAAAGCCTTAAAAACCAGTGTCTGCGTTCCATTTGAGCAACTCACAGTGAGCTTCTGCAGCCTGAGATTAGTGCATGACACTCCCCAAAGCACACTGCAGTCGTGCAGAATAGATCTCTTAATTCCTGATGGCATTTGGAGCACACCATCAAAAGACAGCACCCTGGGTCAGTATGGTTCAAACAGCAGGAGTTGTTGTGATGGCTGTGGTGCCATCAGATATCCATGGCTGTGGTATGTTCTGGGATTTCAGTTAGGGGTGTTGGCCGTAGCTACACAAAGGCATTGCTTGTCTCTTTGGTATAAGAGCCCTCATAACAGAAGGGGTGACAGACACTGAAATACATAGTGCTTTGAGAGTGCATTAAATTATTGCAGTGCTGTGGACTGTCAAACTTTTCACCAGCAAATATTAAACATGAAGGAAAACTGTTGACTGTCAAGGTGTGCCACTTCGTGATTCCATAAAAGATTCTCTCGCTTAATTACTGATACTCTAGAACAGCTTTTCAGATATGTCTCCACTTGTCTTGGGACATACATACATATCTCATAGAAATAGGCATCCAGCTTGAGCAGTGTGCAAAACTTCAGTGGTTGTGTTCACCTTGAGGAGATAGCTTCTACATGGATGGGTATATGCTGTATTATGACTGAGGTGAAATGCAGACCATCTCCCCTATCGCTGATGGCTGAAGAGCACACGGTTATGCAGAAGGCATAAAAGGAATTTAGCATATCAGATTCTTCTGTGTGGTTCAGTAACCTGGGTTTGAATTAATGATTTGTCATTGCTTTTGAAAAGCCTTGCGAGAGAAGGAGGGATCTTAGATTAGACTACATTAGATTAGATTAGATTCATTCCAAAAGACCGAGACTGCTGTGCTCTTGGAAAACTGCAACTCCTTGAGACCCTCTGCAGAGCAATTCTGACCAAACCACATGCAGAAGAGCTGCTCCATTGGTACCTCCTCTGTGTCCATCTCTAAAGTGCTCTGTCTTCAAGGGAGGCTCACAGACTTCAACCCAAACAGTCTTAGTTCCTGAAAATTACTTCCACGGTAAGAAATGTTTCAGAGCAGAGACAAGCAGGACTTATCTTGGAGGTGATTAGGACTTTGCAAATAGAAGGGTGGAAGGGGAAGGTACTTTCTTTGCTTCCTGCAACGTGGCGCATACAATTTCAGACTCACACAGCTCTCTGTGTAACTTCCACCAGCTTGACCTCAGCCGTCTTTCCTCCCACTTAAGCTCTCATGTACTGTCTGTACTCCATGGGAACTTGAAAGCAGAGTTGAGGGAAGAACAAGCCACAGTAAATACACTGGGAGACAGCATGCCACAATATCTCACCGTGTCATAAATAACCAGGTACTTCAGCTGCCTGCTGTTCTTCTGTGGAGCCGCATGGAATCACAAAGGTCCTTCCCATTAGTTTTCAAGTGTTGTCTATAAAATCAGTTGGGAGCTTTAAGCAGGAAAGGTGGATGTACCTTCAAGATCAAAGTTTTGCAACAAAAGTGAAACTTCTAATCCTTCCCCGTTCAGCTTCTGCTCAGAGAAAAGGAAGTCCAGTGGTGGTAGTCTGAGTAATGTTGGGATGCTGTGGACAAGTGATGAAAGGAGGAATTCTTTCTGCTTTTGCAGTAACACTGCTATTGTTATTACTGTGGCTATTATGAGTCAGAAATTGAGGAGCAGAAAATATGGTATGCACTAATGGAGGAGAAGGGAAGCCCCCGCTTTTGTATCTGCTAAAGGGGTTGAAATTTATGGGTATACAAGTAACATGTACAAGCATCACCATCTTGAAGGAGACAGTTTTTAAAGGATCTGATTAATTTGAAGCTTGCTTCTAAAACTGCATACCTGTGTTGCAGTTCCTTTCAAAATTAGTCTATATGAAAGATACAGGGGAAAAAAAACATCTGCTCTGGTATTGTTCCCACTTTAGGGGGGTAAACGTTCCCATTTCTTACTAGGTCTGTGTTCTTATCTCATTATTTTCATGTTGTTTCTCTCTTTGATTCATGTTGTTTCCCTCTTTATGTTGTTTCTCTTTGACTCATTATCCTCTTTGTATATGTGGGGTGTATCAGCTGTGCTGGTCTGCATTCAGTAAGCTAGCAGACATGGGCTTGCTGGTGAGGACAGGGGCAGCTTGAGAGCAGAGATGGAGGGTCAGCCAGCAGGAATGAACAGAGAAGGGAGAGAGGGATGCTTAAGACCTTCCTAAACAAGGATGTGGAACTGTCTTTCCCCATTTAAAGGCTTAAGGATACTAGTCTGTGATGCAGTCTTTGAAGGGTCCGCCTCTTTTTTTTATACAGTATCTCCTTAAGAGAAGACAAGCCTCTGTAAGCAAAGAGAGAGAAAACTGGTCCTCTCTTGGGAAGAGACTTTACCTCCCAGGAGGTTGCTTCCAAGCGCCCATTCCATACCTGTTAGAGTCCTAGACAAAATTCTCATATTAAGCAGATTCTAGTCTCTCCCCGGGCCCGGGGATTTACTTATCTCCAAAAAGCGTCATGTGTTTTCTGATGTTCACTGCCTGATTTCTTCGTATGGTCACACTGATGTTCCAGCAACCATAATCATGTTCTGCTAAACTGAATTTATCTGATGAGAGCCAGCCAGCTGTAGCCAAGCCATGATACTTTGCTCAGCTTGTGTTAGCATTACAGTACAGGGACTCAAATTTGCCAGACTTAACTGGAGCAGGGGGAGGAGGGAAATCAGGCATTACTTTTCAGAGTGAGCTCAAGTCCACACCCATCAAACCCTTTCCCTCTCATTTCAAGTGGGCAATAAACTGCCAGATCCGGGCTCCTCAGTGTAAATTCCCCTGAGGAATTTAACACAAGCCAGCTGTGCACGCTTCCTCAGCCACGTGATTCCTCCAGGCCCCACTAGCCTCTCTCCCCTCCTCCAGTCCTTCAAGAGCTGGATGCTAGTAAAACAAAATGACGTTTTATTCACAGTTTATTGTGGCGAGCTTCCCTCCTCCCTTGATATGTACAAGTGCTTGCAGACCCAGAACAGATGAGTAACCGATGCCCTGCAGTGAGCTTTGCGCATCTCCATGACTGACTGCAGATGCTACCTACCTCGCTCCAGAGATCTGATGGGTTTTCTGGCCAGACCCTCTTGGAAGTTGTCAGCAAAGGGACTTACAGCAGAGCCTCTGGTAGCATTTGAACGGGGAAGACTGACAGCTCTAATCCTGTGAGCTGTGGGCAGTATGACCAGCCAGGGACACCTGGAGATGTTGCATCTGGGGGTTAGCACAGGGCCGGGGAGTCCGGGCAGGCCATCCAGCTGTGCTCACAAGGCCAAGAGTATAGCCAGCAGGCAAGTGGGCAGAGTATGGACTGACAGATAGCTGCTCCTGGCTGCTGTAGTGGTGGAAATCTCCTGTCTTGTACCCCATGGCTATATGCTGTCTATTCTGAACGGTATAGCTGCTGTGAATTCAAACCCTTGGCTTTCCTGTGGGAACAGCCACAGAGGCATGCCATGGAAGAATAAATTGTCTTTTCTCTAATGAGAGGCAGTTGCATAGAAGACCATGTCTGTGTATTATTCGCCATCAGGACATTGGAAGAGCAGACACTAGATTCAGTGAGATGTGTCCTTTGACACATGTACATTGTGTGGGATCATCTTTCCTAACCTGGGCTCCTGTTATAAGATCTTTCAACCTGGAATTAGAGAACGAGACAGAAATTTGGGAGACGGCCTAGTAACTGCAGAGTTCGTTCAGGGAACAATTGAAAGAGGCCTGATTTCTAGTAAGTGCCACTCATCTCCTGACTGACCTGCTGTTGTGCGTGCTTGTGTTTTATCTTCCAGCACTCTCTCGAAGTGTTGCCATGCCACGGTGGCCCTCCTGTACCCCTTCACTTGGCAGCACACCTACATCCCTGTGCTGCCGCCTTCCATGATCGATATTGTGTGCTCACCCACCCCCTTCCTCATCGGCCTGCTCTCCAGCTCTCTGCCTCGCCTGAAGGAGCTCCCGGTAGAGGAGGTGAGCCACACACTCTGACAACCTTGCTCTTAAAAAAAATATATATATTGCTCTTACTGGGCTGAGTTGTCTCCTGTCCTAGAAAGGCTGCTATTAAGAGCCATGTTTGCCCCTATTGTTTTAATGCAGGGTGGTGCTGTCACCACAGAAAACTGCAGGCTGCTGTTTGGCAGCTAATGGCGTGCAAGGATCAAGCTCTCGTCCTTTGTCTGCTGCGAGCATGGGGCGAGGAAGGAGGCGAACATCCCCCAGGGCACACTGTGAGGCAAAGGGCTGCGCTCTGCCTCATGCGGAATTGGAAATGGGGGAGGCTGGGATCTCCCACAGTGGGGTTGTGCTGGTAGGGGATTATTTTTAAAAGTTTCTGGTGGTTTCTGGATAGCATTGTCTAGGGGCTAAGGACAAAGTCTGCCAGGTGTGAATTGTACTTGCTAGAAATCATCCAGGATAGCTGCCCTTCTGTCTAATTAACATAGATGCCTAATGAAATGCATAAATAATTAGGAACTAGACTGGTTCACAGTGCGCAAGGGTGAACATAGCCAGGCCTCGTCAGTGAGCCAGAACATTTCCATCCCTGCCCATCCAGAGCAAAGCAGGGCAGCGCACAGGCAGAAAAAGGCGGGAACTCTGATACAAGTGCGGCATGAGCAGCATTAGCACAGTGCTGAGCCAGGGCAGTGAGGAGTGGTGGGCTGGGCTCAGAGAACAGCCTCTTTTTGCCCAAGCTGTTCTGTGGTTTGTGGTGAAGTAGTTAGAAAGCCACAGTGAGGGCCCCGCTCTTGGCTAGTGCTGGATGCCTCCTCCAGCTGCTGTGGTGGTTAACAGGAGCAGGGGCAGGGCTGAAGTGTTTCCTCCAGAGCAGTTAGAGATTAAGATAAACTCTAATGATGGAAATAATGATTTCCTACTTTTCTTCTCACTCTCTGTTAGGTCCTTGTGGTTGACCTTGTAAATAACCGGTTTCTGAGACAGGTGAGCAGAGCTATTTCATATCCTGCATCTTCTGTGACCTTCCTCCAACATACCTTGCCTCAGTCTGTATTTGTTGACCTACCTGGCTGACTGGAGCGCTTACTCCCCATGCAAACTAAGGCAGGATTTGTGTTTGGCAGTGTTATAGTGGTTACTGTGTACTTATGTAGTATCAGAGTCTTAAAGCAACTACAGATCATTGTGCTTTTTTTTTTTTTTTTTTGAGAGGGGAAACCATGACACCTGGGTACTGCAGGTCCTTGAGTGACATACCGTAAGACTGAGGGCAGAATGGAAGAGCCTTGGCTCAGTGCCATTTTCTGGGAAGCAGCTGCAGCTCCCAGGGAGTTGTGACTCTTCCAGTCTGTGTCTGCCAGTCCCTCTCCTATCACTTACCCTGCCCTGAGCAGGGAAGGTAGCCTTGATGATTCCTTCAAATCCCTTCCTGGCCTTGGAGTTTGTGATTCCTCATTCTAGCCCTTACACTGTATGGGTCACAACTAGGAAGTCAATAATCAGGAATATAGCTGTTGCTTTGCAGACAAGATTGCCTACAGGTTTTTACTTCCCTTTGTCCTGGAGAGGAGGAGCAGGATATTTAAGGGAAGAGGATAGATGAGAGAATGTGTTCCTGGCCCTAGAAGCCAGTTTAGGCCCAGAGCTCTACCACAGATCACTGTGCAGTGCTGGCTGTGTAGGTCTCTCCTAGAGCCTCAGGACCCATGGGTAAAATGGGACAAGAGCACCTCCTGCTGCAAGGAGTAGCATGTGGATGAAGGCCACTCCTCTAATGCAGTTTGTGCTTTTCAGCTGCTTTAGCTAGTGTGAATTGTGTTTGCATCTTTTTAGTGGCAGATGTGGAGTGAAATGCTTTACCTTATACCTCTCTCTTGGAGGTTTCAGCTAAATCACATTATCTCAGGCAGGGTTGGTAAGAGCTCACACACAGTCACCAGTTGGTCTACGGAAACTTCTTAAGTCTCTGTAACGTGATCGCTGTCTGAGCAAAGCTAAGCAAGCAGTTGTGCTTACCTGGCTGCATGCCAGCATTGTTCAGGTAAGTCTTGTTTGTGGTGTTATTGGTGCTCTCAGACAGATAGTGGAGCCGAGGGTGGGCCTTGGCAGGTCGGGTCTCAGGTCAGACACCTGAAATCCTTCCAGAATAGGAGAGTATTTGGGACAAGACACCCCCGTTTCTGCTCCCCCCGTCCTTTCTTGAGTGTCCTGGCTGAGAGGTGTTGGAAAAGTGCCAAGTATATTATGCGTTCTCCCTCTCCTCTCCTTGCAGTTCATTTTTAGTGCTCCCCTGCTGTGTCAGGGGCTGGGTAGGACATGGTGGAGGAGAAGGGCAGGCTCCTGCCATGTGGCAGCCCCAGACCCTGAGAACGTGGCTCTGTTTTGCAGATGGAAGATGAGGACTCCATTCTGCCTCGGAAGCTGCAGGCCGCCTTAGAGCACATCTTGGAGCAGAGGAACGAGCTGGCAAGCGACAAGGAGGAGGGCTCTGTGAATGGCAAGCAGGGTAAAGGACAGTGTCTTTCAGCTTAAAACCATGTCTCTTCCTGCCCCTTCTTCTCCTGTCACTCCTTAGAGAAGAACTAGGTTTGGGCTGAATTTAACACTGCAGGATTGGAGATAGGTCAGGATTTTTGCTTGAAGTTTTATTAAATTTTCCATTGCACGGTCCTTATCCCCTTCCTGGTTCTGTCCTTCATTTCCTTATGGCTCTAGGGAACATCTGTAATCCTTTCAGGTGGGGATTACACAGGCCTCTCTCTGCTGATGACCATGTGAATGATGCATACTACTCCAGTGGACAGTCCATGTGCAGGATTAGTCTCTGAAGCAACAGTGTAGGTCGCAAGTGACTGGGCTGAGACAGCTCTTTCTGGGGGTATATGGGTATAACCTGGCTGCAGAAGAGCCAAGACAGAGCTAGGTGGCTTTCAAGGCAATAGCAGCCCACTCCTTTTCTCCATGGCAAGCACTTCCTAGGATGGTGTCTCTGTCAATGAGCTTTTTCCACTCAGGCTGGATCTGAAAAAGGCCAGTGAGTATGTACCTGGAGTGGGTAAGACACCACAGATGGCTCTTGGAGTAAAGAACACTGCTCCTCCTAGCACTGCCCTCACCACTGCCTCTTTCTTCTCTCCTTAGAGTCCAGCCCTTTGAATGAGGTGGTGTCCGAGGCCTTTGTCCGTTTCTTTGTGGAGATTGTGGGCCACTACTCCCTCTTCCTGACACCCAACGAGCGAGAGGAGCGGACTCTGCAGCGCGAGGCCTTCCGGAAGTCTGTCTCCTCCAAGAGCCTCCGACGCTTCCTGGAAGTTTTCATGGAGACGCAGATGTTCGGGGGCTTCATTCAAGAGCGGGAGCTGCGGAAGCAGGGGGTCAGAGGTGAGGGGCTCTGCTAGGGTCATCTGCAGTTGTGGAAATGTTGCTTTTGCTCCTATGAGAGTTGGGAGATTCACACTAGCATCCAGCTCCATCCTCAGCAATGTGATGGGAAGCTGTAGTGTGCAGGGACTCTAGGAAGGAGGCAGTAGGAAAGCTCTAGTGTCGGCTGATGGTCTGTTCTGATATCCCCATGTGGGCTTCAAGAAGTCACTCACAGATCTTTTTGTCTCTGTTTCCTTATCTTCCCAAAGGAGGAGCATCTGGTAGTTCCTTACTGGGGTTACAGCCACCCTTCACCACTGCAATAGGTGACATAAGTCATATCCTCCATGTGTGCCCCTTCTATTCCTTGTTGAATGACACAACTGTCACAGGAGGGCATGTTGCTGGAACTGCATTTATTATTGCAATCCCTCCTCCCAGGCACAGGCACTGGGGAAGCGTGTCTACAGGAAGAATGGGCTGGATTGGTCATGGCTGTTTGGTCTAGTAAAAAATACGAATGTTCATGTCCTTCCCAGAGCTGCTTTTGTTGTTTCACTCCTGTTATCCCATGGTCCCTAGGGCTCTGCTGGCGGCCAGTTTCTCATCGCTACTGCTGCTCAGTGCTGGTTTAGCAGTTTCCTCCAAAGTGCTAATGAGCAGTGGACTTTTGAATAGGTGACTGGGTAAAAGAGTTTTTGCAGAGTGGTAAAATGTGGCTCCTTCATGATGATTCCCCAGATGACCTCACTTTCTGGACTTAGCCATGTTCACAGAAGAATGAACGGAGGTTTTATCTCTTCCTATGTGAAGTACAACAGATCACTCAGCCTTGCAGTGCTGGGGAGGAGGTAGCAGCATGGCTGGGAGCCCCACGGACATGGACAAAGCTCCTGTCCCAGATCTGGGCTTAGCTGATGAAGGAGGTTGGGTGAGTTGTTCACTATACTGTGCAACAGTTCATTTGGTAAGCCAGGACAGTATGCTTTCAGATGTGCTTCTTACTTTTATTTATAAGGAAGCAAAATAGAAATTGCTGACTTCTCTCTTCCTGCAGGTCTGTTTGAGGTACGGGCTCAGGAGTACCTGGAAACACTTCCCAGTGGGGAGCAGAGTGGAGTCAATAGGTTCCTGAAAGGACTAGGTAAGGGACCAGCAAAGCCACTGACTTTTCTTGAGGTTTAGGCTCTTCTTCCCTTGATACCAGGCCCAGAGATTCAACACCAGGGGTTATTCACCGTGGGGTGTCAGGACTCTCCCAGTGACTGAGTGTGGCTTCTTGCAGAGCAGTGCTTTGAGCCTTGAGTGAGTCATTAGTGCCTGACCCCTGGCAGTGAGGGAATGGGTGAGGGGGAACCACTAATTGGTGTATCCCTGCTCTGGCTTGCTGGTGGATCTGCCTGCTGATCTGCCCCTTGCCTGGAGGTTGGTGAGAGACCAGAGTTTGGACCATGAGCTGTTTCTGAGACTCGCAAAGGAGGAAGGAGGATCTGAGGAGGCAATGGAGTGACCAGTGACTCAGGCATGGTGGGTGCTGTTCCTGGTGGGGGGAGTGACAACCTCTCCCTGGGCTTCAACTCTGCCTGGAGGGATCAGTGGTGCGAATTGCCTAGGAGTGCTGAGAGGCTGAATTCAATTCCCGCTGTAAGGGGGTCAGGAAGAGAGCTCCAGTCAGAGGTTAGAAGCCCTGATGAGGGGCTAGCCTGGACGCCCTAGCTAAGAGAGCTGGGTCTTATGTTCAGATCCCATCCCTGTCTCTCTTGTCTTGGCCACTCTGAAAGAGCAGCAGTGTGTGTGGGGCTGGTGTGCCCTGCCTCTTATCCACCTGCGGTCTGGCCAAGTGAGCTTAGTAGTATGTTCGCCTTCCAGGACTGCTGGGTAAATGCGGTCTGGAAGGTGTGCCTGGACCCATGTTTGCAGGTCCCAGTCTGCAACGCTGCTCCCAGGGGGGTAAGCAGAGCGATGACCTGCTCTGCAGATATCTACTCCCACCTACCAGGGCAGGTGGCTCTGGATAAGGACCCCATGCTGACAGCAGGGGCGATTCTCTGTATAGGCTTGCTCAGCCAGTGGCAGCAGGTAGTGACACTTGTCTTGCCTATTACTGTGATAAGTCCATTTTCCTTTCTCCATCTCATCAGGTAGCAAAATGAAATTCCTCCACAAAAAATAAGAGTGAAGCACGTGCTCATTCCATAGAAGAGAAGGGCTTTACCATTTAACAGCAACAAATCGGACTGTTATCAATCATTCCCGTTTGGCCTGCTCCCAGGGGCCAACAGCCTTGGGTGAGCTGACCACCAGAGACTGGAGAAGGCCAGGATGTGCTCACGCAGGTGTGTGGTGCCACAAGAAGATTTGATGACTGCAGAGCTGCCTGGACAAGTCTCTGGATTTCTACAGTACCATGCACTGGACCAAGCGCTCTCTGAACTCTGTACTAGCATGTTGCAGATGCCCCAGCGGATTGGATCTCTTAGCTAGTCAATTCTTTGTTTTGTTGTATTTTCCTATTTATATTGGGGTTAGAACAAATATTAACCAATGACTCTTGCCCTGCCTCCTCTCTGCTTGGTGTTACAGGAGGCCAGAATGGGACTCCCACAGGGACTGAGCAGAGCTCAAACACCAAGGACGGGAAGAAAGAGGAGATGTATGGAAATAACTCTTTGCAAAATGAGGACACTGAGGACCACAAGGATGCAGACTGACCAGGAGGAGCTTATGAGCTGGGGGAACGGGTGAGGGGGAACCACTAAACCTACTGAGGGCTTGATTGGCCAGCCTGCTACCAGGGTGGCTGTGCCAGGGGGTCCTGGCACAAGGAGAGGCCTTTCCTTATGCAATGTAATTAAAAGTGAATGGCATAAAAGGTATATGGCACTTTGGGTATTCTTTGGGGGAGAGCTGTGTGTCTGCCCGCTTGCCCCTCTGGGGATGAGCATTGGGCTGGAGGAGACATCTAGCAGCTGAGCCCTTGGCTTTGTTGCATGCACATGCCTTGGTGCCAAGTGGGCCTTGTTTCTCTTGCCTGGACTGGTTGCAGATGGAGCCGAAAATGGAGCTCTCTTGCAGGGTCTTGCCTCTGAGACCAGCTTCCAGATGGTCGGATGGGTCTTCCTCTCCTGCTTCTGAGCGTTGCTGCTGATCAGCTCAGGCATTACCAGGCAGTTGGTAATGTCTCTCCAGCAGTGGTAGAAAACATAATGATGCTGGGTAAAGCTGATTAGAATAAAAATCAGGACATGAGCTCTACCAGGAAACGCTTGATGAGAGGAGCTGTTTGAAGGTGCAGTCTAGAGGAGCTCTTGCCTAGGTCATGTGGTTGCTACTTGCCCTCATTCACTGGGGCTCTCTGCAATTTTGAAGCCATATCTATGGCTGATTGAAGCCATGAGAGGAAGGAACCCCCTGCAATGTCTGGTCCTCCAAACTGCCTGGGAGAGCAATAAGAAGCAGGCAGGAGGAATGTGGCTGCTGCTTTTTTCTATGCTTTCTGAGGGGAGGCATCAGGACCTGCTGCTGCCCCTCCTTCCAGCTAACCTGCCAGCCTCCTGCCTCTGTGGGAAAGAGGCGTGGAGTGGCACAAGAGAGGTGTGTTGAAGTTGAGGGGGGTTGAAGGCTCTTTCTCAGCTGGCATAAAAGTTGTTTCCCTTCCACTGCTTGTGAGGGCAGCCAACCAAGAACGGCTGGAACATCATTTGATCTCCTCTGCTCTTTGGAAAGGAAACAAGAGGGTAAGTTTGCTGCTGCATGAATGGAAAATCTCTTCCTCTGCCCTCTGAGAGGGTTGCAGGGTGCTTGGCCCAGTGAGAGGTGCATGCAGGCAAGGGAGAGGTCCTTGGGGCAGTGATATTTGGGGCAGCTGTGCTACACAGGACTGCTGGGGTTTTGCAGATTGTCTGAGTTCCCTTGTGGTCAGTGGGCTATTGTGGGTTAAAGGGCCTTTTTGACCAATATCCAGGTTCAGAGGAGCTTGCTTCCACTCAATACGGTAGGAGCTGAGGATCCAGTAACTGCTGGGGTCTTTTGAAGCCTGTGTTTCCAAAGATTCATACAGTGGCAGCCACTTTCCCTGCTAGAGCTGATGTTTAAGTACAGAGGAGATGGGTGGTGGTAGGAGTGGGTGGCTGGGCAGGTGGGGTGGATGGTGGAGGGATGAGTGAAGAGGATTTATATGGTGCTTTGTTGGCTCACAACATAACAGGACATGTTATATCTATGATACATAGTGCTATCTGGGTGCCACAATAGATAAGGGACAGCAGTAGTATCACACTGGGTGCGGGGACGAGTCGACAGACAGCACCAGAATCTCTGTCCTCCCAACTGATGTATGGAGACAGTTGAAGCAGCAATAAAATGGGATTGGACAAGCCAACTTGCAGCTGAACCTGCAAGTGTCCCCAACGGAATGTGCCCCACATGTAGGGGTCTGCAGAGTTAGTGCAGTTACTTGAAACATATGGTGTTGTGTTTGTTCTTAGTCAAATTCAGTACACCAAGCTTTTACAATACCATGCACATTTATTATCCTCTCTGCCCCAGGACTCTTTACAAAGTGAAAAAAGAACTTAGAGAAAGTACCTGAGGGAGGAGACACGCGATAGCCATGTTCGCAGATGAACTGTGAAGTGAGGGAGAGGCAGGGAGGCTGTTCAGATGCAGGAGCTGCTTCAAATCAGATTCAAAGTGTGAAAGAGCAGAGGGAGGTGATATGAGAATGGGGGGTGGTTTGTGGAGCAGAGAAATTGGCAAGAATTAAAAACAGACTTTAAAGACCAGAAAAGCGACTCTGAAGGAGATGCAAGCCTACGTAGTTGTGAGCACGATGTGAGCCCTGCTGCATGGCGAGGGCAAAGGCATTGACCTCAGTGGGCACAACGCAGCGGGCACAGAGCCAGGCCTGCCAGCGTCCTGGGCCTGTTCATGGATCATCCCCTGGGTTTGCTGGGCCTGACACCGTACTGAAAATTTGCACTATTTAGTCTAGTTTGCCACAGGAGGCAGTAATGCCACACCAAAGGAAATTGTTGTGAGCTGTGGTGTAATTTAAGGTTAATTAAATGCTGTGTTTTAGTTCTCTTTTTAGAAGATGTCTTTCCTTCTGTCACTGTTCAATCTAAATGAATACCTGTTCTTCTATCTAAAGCTGTGCATAGAAGAGCCCTGTCTAACCTTCTAGCTATAATTTAAAAATCTGGTTTTTTTTCCTTGGGTAGTGCCAACAGCTCGAGCCAGCTGTTGCTCATGGTCCCAATACAAAGGCTGATGAGGGCTGGTGACATGGTCAGCTGCCCTCCACTCACACTGCCAGATTTGGTCTTTCACAACTTGGTTCAGTCTTAGGATCCGCATCTCAGATGGTAGCTATATCTAGTCTGTGAAGCGGTAACTTCTGTATCTAAGACCCCATCTCTCCTCAGGAAGGAATTTTCTTGATAACAATTAAAGCACACAAAAATGAGAGCGTGTGATGCTTCCTGTGTGTCTGCATAGGACAGGCCACAGCTGTCCTTTACTAGCAACAAGGTACAGATCGCTCCCTCTGGAGGAATTGAGCGATGTCTATAAGAAGCCACATAGAGCAGGTTGGATGAATAGGTTAACAATGCTGATTTTTTTTTTTCTTCTGTACTTCTATGAGCTTGGGCATATAGGAATAAAACAATTAGATCAGGATGGTGGATCTTTTTTCAGCTCTAACAACCCCAGGATTTACAGGGACCAAAGAGAGGCATTTCTGAAGCACTGGAACAACCTCTGCAGTAAGTGGAAAATCTTGAAATCTTCTTGCTGTGGAGAATTTGTGTGTGAAGCTTATCTTCACAACCAAAAGCTCTTCTTTTTTCTACTGAAAACACATGCTTTCTTTGCTTTGCTTTTTTTAGTGATAGAAAAACTGGGTTTTGCAAAGCTTAGGTGCACCCACGCATGGAAAGGCATTCTCCTCTCTCCACAAAGTGGCCAGGATACCAGTAAAGCCTTGTGGAGAGGTAAATGGAGAGGATGTTTCAGCTCAGTTCCAGCCTCTAGAACTGGGTGTCCTATGCTGTCCCCCCACAGCCAAGCCTCAGCCTAGGAGCTCCGCGTTACCTTTCTCAAAAGATGTTTTCAACAGAGTGGGTTTTCTTCCTCCATTGGAGCTGTGGTAAGGAGTTGGGAGAGTTTCCTGGGATGCCCGAGGCTACCAGATTTCTTAGCTGAACTTCAATTTCCATGTGAACGTGCTGGAATACTGGCAGCTTTTACCTGCAATATCCTAACAGCTCAAAATAAAATGAATTGTAAAATAGCCACATTTGTTGCATTTTGGGGCTGCACATAACAGGACAGCTCCAAGTGTGCTCTGCCAGCACAGGGCTCTGTACCCACTGAATATGTTCATTGGCAGCTCTAAGGAAAGTGGGAATCAAACCTACACAGCTTACAAAATCCTGGAGGCTAAAAAAGCAGTGGCATGAAAAGCACAGTGAAAGAAATGCTTACAACTTTGTAATTAAGGGTTTAAAACAAAACTTAGACAAGAAATTTTGGTCTCCAGTCGTAGGACAGCCTCTCCAGTGTTAAGTCAAGCTGTGTTGCTCCAGGATGAGCAGGACCACATGTCTTTAAGTGCTTTATATGCTTTGGAGGAATCCACCTGCTAAGAAAAGACATAAGAACAGCTGTGCTAGGTCCAACCACAGCTCCACTTAGCCCAGTACCTTCCCGTGGACTGTGCCAATGGCAGATGCCCAGAGAAGACTGCACAAACAGAACATATATAATGGGTATGTCCTATATGCTATATATACCTTATTCCCAGAGCATTATACTTGCCCACTGTATGTCCAGCAATCATGGGCTTCCTGTGTCAGAGCTGGCATCTCTGTATTTAATAGTCTTGGATGGGTTTCTTTTCCATGAGTCAGTCATGAGAACTGGGACCCTCAATTTGTGCAGTTAAAAGCTGAGGTCTCTGCTACCTGCCACTCCTCGTTTAATTAAGCAACTCTTGAACATTGTCATGAGCAGCGTTGCTCAGTTGGGAAACCATAATACTAGTGTCTCTGGAAAGCTTTACATCTCCTCCTCTGCCATGTTTTACCAACTAACAAGCTGCCCATGCTGTAAGGCTGTAAGACTGCCAAGATGCTTGTGAGGCAGATGAGGCAACTCAAGTCCAGAGATGTCAATTAAGTTTCCCCAAGTTTTTACAAGAAGTCTGTGGCCTGGGGGGGAGCAGAGCCCACGCTGGTTGACTCCAAGCCATCAGTTAAACCCTGAGCTCTTTTCCGCTTCTCAGCTTGCCTGCGCAGGCTGGTGGCAGGGAATGAAGGCAGCCCCTTTTTTCCAGAGGGAAACATGGGGCAGGGGTGGGTCTGAGCAGGACAGCTCAGGCTGTGTGGACACAGAGGTGTCTGCAAGTCAGGTGGAGGATTTGAGCATGAAGTTTTGGTCTGAGGGCTTCACCTCTGCAGGGCAGTGCCCCTGGGATCTGCTTTTCTCCCAAAAGAAGCAGCCATCCTCAGAGGTGCTCAAGGACTAAAGCAGAGCAGGTGAGGACTGCATTGGAAAAATGACATTATTGACACTTTCTGTCCCATCAGTCTTTGGCACCTGAGGCACCTTGTGTCCCCAGAAACACCTGCAAGGTTTCCCAAGAAGGGAGAGCTGGGGATGGAAGCCCTCATGGCCCTCCCTGAGGGGAGCCCTGGTGTGGTAGTTGGCATCTGAATTTGGGGGACAAGACTCTCGTAAACCTTCTTAGGGGAGATCCGATTTTGCTGGGTTTGGAGGGATTTTGCTGAAGGGCTGTGCCTTCAGGTGGCCATGTGCTGGGCGACCCTGGTGCCCCGTTGCCACAATGCGCTTCTGGCGGAGGGGCTTGTGCTCTACCTCTTTCCCGGGAAACTGCTTTCAAGTCGCACGTCCCCTTGGGCAGCTTGCAGGTGTAGAGGCCGAGGCAGCCATCGCAGTCGGAGGGCTTCTGGCAGGGCCGCGACTGAATCCCGTGGCAGGAGTACTGAAAAGGGCGAGAGGTGGCCATAGTGCCAGTGTCCGATGTTTCCCAGCCCCGCTGGCTCCGCAAGCCTGCACACCCGGCTGCGCTCATGTTGGGGTTCTGCTGATTGTGCTAAGCAGAGCCCTGACCCCTGCACTGCTAAGGAGCTTGTGGTGTCCCCAGGCCAGCCAAGTTATTTTCTGTGTGGGCTCACTTTAAGTGTACAGAAGTTGCAAAAGAAAGGTTTGCCAAGTGCCCATGGGCCAGACTTACCTGCCAGGGACTCTGTGCTGGCATGGAGATGCCAGCATGGGAGGGCTTTCTGCAAAAAATTCCCTCAAATAAACCCCCTCTTCCTTAAGAGGAGGTCAGCAAGACCAGAGAGACTAACAAAATGTCTTTCTGCAGAAGCTTAGGGTAGAGCTTTGTGATTTTATTTGAGCAAATTATGTACCGTTCCTCTTTTGTGCAAGAGCCTTAGGTACAGCCCTGTTTAATTGCCTGCCCTGGTGGCTGCAGAAGGACCACAGCCTCGTGTAAAGTGAACAGCAATCCTGGCAAAGCCATAGGAGGAGGACAGCCATTCAGCCAGTCATTTAGTGGCAGTGTCAACTGCTCAGCCCCTGGGATGGCACTTGCCGGGGGTTGTTGTCTCCTGCACTTTCAAACTGACACCAGTCAGAAGTCTGGAAATTAGAGGAGCTCAAAAGATCCTCTTAATCTCCCCCCGACAGGCAGGCCGAAGAGGCTTTCATGAGAAAACAAAGCCAAGCTGCAGAAGATTATATGATGTAATGGGATGAGCATTTGCTGCTGGATGCTTGGCTTTCATGTAAAACAGTAAATGTAAAATGTAATGTAAATGTAAAAATGTAAATGTAAAAACTGCATGAGCTGGACAAACTGTTTACCAGTCTATAAAGTGGTAGCTTTGTATAAGGATCTAGAGAAGTTAGGGGCTGAGGAAAGAGTTTCAGTGTTAATTTATTACTTCCTTTGGCAGAAAGCATGATAAGCCACTGAAAGACATGACTGAAAGGATGCTGCAGGTGGGCTTGTGGGTGCAGTCCTGTGTGGGCAGGTGCCCCACCAGCACCCCTCCTAGGCACAGGGTTTTGGGGACACCATCCCTGATAGATCAGCCTGGCCGAGCATGGAGTCAGCCAGGTGAAATGAATGAGCTGTCTGGGGAGATGATGCCCATTTGGCAGGCTGGAGCACGAGACCTCAGAGCCAGTGGATGCATTGGCCCTGGGGCTACCAGGAGCAAGAGCCTGGGCCATTGTTTTCCCACTGAAATGGATTTCTCTGGCCTTTTCCTTGAAAGAAACTATTGTGTTCGCAGGGAGAAGAAGCTGCCTGCTCTCTCTTGGGCAGCTGCCTTCAAACTGAGGGGGACAGAGCAGGAGAGACTAAAGACACAGGCTAAGACCCTACAAACTACCACTATTTTTCTTTGGGCTTTGTCACTAAGCTGTCTGGTTGGTCCGAGTTGGGTGCATGCAGCAGGGGACCGAATAGATGCCTTCCTCTGGGGCATGTTGGTTTATGCAAGTTTTGTTTATGTCCTATCTAAAGGTAATTATGATTTGATAAATAAGAGAAGTTCTTTGTTTCAGAGATGAGACAGCAAAGTAGATTTCTTGGGCATAATGAAGAGTTGTGCCTCCCTTCAGCTAGGGCCTGCAAGGAGCTGTGCTTGTCCAAGCAGTGAGGGGCAACTCTCTCGAATCAAAGGATGGTGCCCCCAGTTACACAGCTGGGAGAGCTTGGCAGCAGAGCAGCTGAACGGGTAAACATGAGACCCCAGGGAGCTGGGGAGTGTTGCATACACTGAGCATGGAGTGGGACTGTCCCCTCCACACTGTCAA
Source organism: Apteryx rowi (assembly GCF_003343035.1). NCBI lineage: Eukaryota > Metazoa > Chordata > Aves > Apterygiformes > Apterygidae > Apteryx > Apteryx rowi. Next base: position 1,902,287 of record NW_020450894.1, on the reverse strand, counting down.
ATGCACCCAACCTGCACTTAAGTCCTGACCTACTTGCCACCAGCACACACAGCCATGGGCTCTGCTTGAAGCCTCACAAGATACCAGGTGATACTCTAGGGCTGTTAATACTGTCACTTGCCTCCACCCTTATTTGCACCACAAGCAGAACATGGATTCAATGCTGGGCTGCGGCATTGTTGCAAGCACATTCACGCTGCACTTACGAGGAATGGCCTGAAAGCAGCTTTTCTACCTGATGTTCACATGAACACAGCATGCTCAGGTGCTGCTCCTGCTACAGACCTGTGTCCTGGCTGCTTTTAATGTGCCCATAGCGCTACATGGACTACCAGGGAGCTACGCTTTGTGCCTGAGTATTGAGGCTCATGCCAGTACTAGGGAGCTTAGCTTTGAATCTGACAGCTGGCTAAGCTGGTTGTGTGAATACAGCAAATGTGAGGGAAAGCATTAAGGATGGGGCTCAGTATGAGTCAGTCTGTGCTTCCTGTTGTAGTGTGGGTGCAGTGATACCTCTGCCTGGAGGGGAAGTGAAACTCCATCCCTGTTCTTCCAAGATCCCAAGACTTGGATGCCTAGTGCTGATGTCTAGTTGTTCAACTGCAAGTGTTTGGGTGGTAAAACTTGCTCGGAACAGCAGTGCTGAAAAATACTAACCCAGATTAGAAATCTGTGCTGTGAGAATGCGCTTTTTTTCCTGTATTCTAGCTTGGAGATATATTTTTGGGTTGTCCTGGTGGGTTTCCTTGTCTCTGAAGCTGTCATACTGTTCGTGCTCAGGACCTGTTCCTAGCTATGTGCTGAGCAAACCAGCTAAGGACTTCAGCTGATTTCCCTTGATAACAACTGCTTAGTGTTAGAAATCATCTTGCTCTCTCCCTAGAGGAAGCAATGGAGCTGCAAAGCAGAGAAAAGAAGCTGTTTCTTTGGCCCTGTTATGAGCTCATGAGGCCATCATCTTTGAGGCCACTCTAAGCCCTGCAAACAGATCAGCTGAGCTTACTTGCCGAGCTGCGTGCACCTATGGAGTGCCCCTGCGGGAGCCAGGTAAGGGCTGGACCGGGTTGCTGGTAAGAATGGGGAGCCTGGTGCTGCCAGGTGATCCTCTCCCTCCATCTGTGCCCTGCAAACCCTCCACGTGCTGGTGCCAGGCTAGGGTGGTAGGTCAAGGTAAAATGGTGGGCCTCCCCACTGCTATGGACACCGCGTGTGATCAGAGTCTGAGAGGGCAGACTGTCTCACGACGGAGGGGGTCATACTTACCGTGTCCGTGTTGAATTTCCCATAGCCTTTCAGGTGGTGGCTCAGTCCCAGGCCCCTGCTTCTGGAGGGCTGAAGCTGGTGCTTCTGAGGCTTGCTGGCAGCGTCCTGCCTACCACTGCCTAGCAGGAGCCCAGCCATGGCTCTGCTGGTGACCACCTTCCCCTCTCTGGCAGGGGGGTGACCTCTTGCCGAGCCCTGCCTGGACAGGTTGTCCCCTTCAGCTGCAGGCAGCCAAGGGTCTGCTCTGGTGTTCTCGGCTCCCAGCTGCCTCTCTGGGGCATGGTCCCATGCTCCCTCAGCCAGAGCTGGGGCCAAGGAGAGCTGCACCAGGAGGAGAGCAGCAGCAGCAGTCAGTGCCTGGACCTTCATCCTTGGTTGGTGGCTTCACCTCACTGCCACTTGGGGTTTTCCTACCCAGCCAAGGCTGCCGGAGGGAGGAACAGAGGTTGGGGCTGCCTCACTTCCTTACAACTGGTTGCTGAAGTCATTTTTATAGAGCAGAGACCTAACCCCCAGGCACACAGTCCTTTTCTCCCGCCCCTGCCATGTCCCACCTCCCCCTTCATGTGCAAACAGGGCTGCTATTGCTTGCAAAGGTCCCATCCCCTCCCTTGCTCTCCCAAACTCCCCAGCACCCCTCCCACCGCTACCACCCCATTGCTCCTCAAAGGTGGGTAGGTGTGTTTGTGTGCGTGCGGGTGTGCATGTTTCCCGCATACAATCAGAGAATACTTTAGCTGAACAACATTCACAGGCAGAAGCAAGCAAGTAAGTAAGAAGCAAGTAAGTTGGGCTGCTGGCAAAGTGCTTGCATGTGATAGGGGGAGAGGGATGTGTAAGATGCAAGTGGGTCCATTTGTTCTCAGAAAAGGCAGCTGTTATATTTTTATTATGGTTTCTTAAGGAGATAATGCTGGTGTGATAAAATGCTCTGTCAGTTCTATCTCACCCCTCATACCTTCAGTTCTTTGAGAGTTTTAGCCAAATTTGATGGTAAGGTTGCAGGCTCAGAAGTAATGAATTGCTACAAGTTTGTGGAAGTTGTCTGGGTAGAAGAAAGAAACCCAGTGAATTCCTCCATTGGTTTCACTGAAAACTCGTTTTTTATTAAACACCAGAGAGTCCACACTGGAGAGTCATGTTACAGATGCCCTGTCCTAGCTTCAGTTGGCTTTTCTGCCTTATTAGACACTAGAGGTTTACTCCTCAGGCAAGGGTCCTTACTGGTGTACATGCTCTGTATGAAAAAAGGGTGAGTGCCTACTCCAGGCTTACTATAAATCAGCTTAAAAAAACAGCCAGCACCAAGAGCTAAACCCACTGGAAATTAGGTTTGATCGGTTCCAGCGTTCACTGAACTGTTTGCCAAATACCAACAGTGACTGCAGTTGCATCCTATGCATCCCTTGTGTTGGGAGCACGTGTGACTTCTCCTCATTGCTTCTATGGCAAATGCTTTTGCTCCCTAATACTGGTCCATATTTGGTATCTCACCTGGATGGGGAGAGGACAGATTATGACATCCCTGTAAGTGCCCTCTCAGCTGCGTGGCTGCAGTCACCATCTTGAACGCCAGGGCTAACCGCTTTCCCCCTGAGTCCCACTTCCTAGTGGTAATGGCCATCCCCAGCACTGGAAGTCTTTTTCCACAGAGGAAAAATGGCAGTGGGTCTGCAGTATCTCCACAGTGCTGCTGTGACATACCTGTAACTTGCCGGAGTGTTTCATGCTATCTCTAGGTCTTTCTTCAGCCTGGGCAGTCCTGCCTGGCCTAGGTGGTGCTGATGGGGATGGTTTTTGGGATGTGAATACAAGCCGTTGGCACTGGAGGCCAACAAGCCGCCTTGCACAGGGTCACAACCTGCCACTGCCAGCTTCTCTTTGACCTGGCCTGAATCTGAAGTAGGCACTGCCAGCCCAGAGCGGGCAAGGTCCATTGGCAGCCAGCAGCAGCTCATCCCTACTCCTCTGTCTGGGCCCTGGTCAGGACCTTCTTCTGCTCTTTGGTGGCCTTGTCACTGAGCAGTTGCCTGGGGTGCATCCAGCAATAGCAGAGCTCTTTGAGTCCTGGACCATCATCTGTCAATAGGCAAAATCTGGCAAAGGGCAGTGTGTGTGGTGTTGCCCGGACGTCCAATGGCTGGTTCTGTGGGATGGATGGCCCCTGAGACAGCCCCACAATGCATGCGTGGTAGCAGCTGGCCTCCTGCAGCTCTTCTGTGCCAACAATGTAGTCATTTTGGGCTCAAAACCACATCTTCTTATCTCCAGAAATATACCTTTGTTTCTACAAAATTGCCAGCGATGGAAAGCAAAACACCACTCCTTCCCAGAATCCTTGGGGAAAAATATCTTTCCTGACTTTTTTCTTTTTTTTTTAATTCTGTTTGCAACATTGGCTTTAGACACAATGTTTAGGTAGGATATGATTATCGTTTCCAGCTAGAGGGTAACTCTAAATTTCAAGGCTCGGCTTGAGAGGGCAGCAGCCACACCACCACAGCATCCACCACCTCTTGCCACTCTAGGACCAGATTTCCAGTGTGAAAAGGCATCTGTGGAAGCGTCTTGGTTCCTGCCTGCTGTGCTGCATCCTTGTGGTGGGAGGAAAGAGTCTGAAGAGTGTAGTATTTTCATGCCTGTGTAATGCTGGGACAAGCTTCCTCCTGTCTGTGTGCCCATCATGGCTTTTAAGTTGAAGAAGAAAATCTTTCACCATCGCAGGCTCTTCTGCAGAATTGCTATCCCACCCTCCTGGTTGTGAGCAGAAGGGAGGTTGGGCCAGCAGGAGGCCAGAGCTGAGATAAATCAGAAATGATTTCTACACATCTGCTGCTATAATTTTCTGTACAAACAGCAAAGGAGCTCTAGCAAAGAATATGTATTTTCATGTACAGCCCTTGTAACTCTGAACTAGGAAGCCACAATCAGTACCAGCTAGTTTAAGGCTGCAAGTGAGAAGGAGGCTGTTTTGTTGACTGTGTACCTCAAACCTATTTTGGAACCCTGTCCCTTTCCCACAGCCATCATTTTGGTGTTTGTAATTACATGGTGGGTGTTATGATGTGGAGCAGGGTTGTGTTCACATGGTCACTGGCCTTCTCACTTGAGATGTGGGAATGGCTTAGTAGTCTTGAGCCTTTCGCCTTTGACTTTGGAGGTACAAGCTAGTAAGCACCCCTCCGAGACCCACACAGAGAGCTCCCTGTACTCACCCACTGCCACCACTTGTTATTGTCCCTTCAGCAACTAATGATCCTGTGTAACACTTAAATAACAGAGACAGAGCTGGTGTGGTCCTTCCCTAAAGCTTAATCTCTCAGGGGTTGGAAGAAAACTAGAAGAGCTATCTCCAGGAGGTAAACTACACAAGAGAGGATTGAGTAGTTGATTTCCATAGCCAAGCTGGCTGCATTAGTTAATTGCTAAAAGCCTCTGGACAAGACTTAATTTGTATAAAATTGATCTAAGTGTAGATGTCCTTGCTAATAAAGATTCTGGAAAGATTAAAGGCGGATGTATCACCATGCAGCTCAAGGCTGGGACAGAGGGTCAAGATAGCTCAGTTCTGTTCCTCGCTTTGCCATGGACTCACTGTGAACTTGGGAGAGTCATTTGATTTATATAACATGCATGTCCATCCGTAAATGAGGCCTGTGCTTTCCCACTTCCGTGGCAACAGTATGATTGTCCTGATCTTCAGTGATGGTGCTGGAAATCTTCTTGTTCTTGAAGGACAGGAACACCAGAGGGAAGAGAAGGTGAGACCAAGCAATTTGGTCCCTGCATGCAATGCTCCACGAGGGTTGCTAGGCCATGTGTGTCTTTCAGTGCGGTTGTTCAGCCAGCCACGTGTGGGAAGTTTCCTATGTCAGGTAGCCAGTGGGTTGCCAAGTGGGTTGGAAATGGAGGAGTTAGGAGAGGAGCTTGCTCCACTTCTCTTAGCCAGGGGAGGGGGGGATGTTTGATGTCTTTTGCTTCAGAATTGAATTTCTGGGCTGAGGATTTAGGAAGCCCAAAGTTTAGAGGAAGGCATGTGTAAAAAGGGGGCAGTCATCCTACAAAGGCCACTAGCTGGGCTCCACTTAACACTCTTTGATTATTCTTGCCCACTTTCTTCAGGGGTGTTGAACTTCAGAGCAAGAAAATCCAGCATTTGCAGGCTGGCTTGGGAAGATCAGTCACGTAGTCTACAGCATTATGTGCTTGCCAGCTGAGGCTTGCCACAGGCTGTGGTTCACGGGAGATGTTGGATAGAAATCAGGAGTGAGGAGCAAGAGAGTCTGTTGCTGCAACAGTGACACAAGATGGTGAAAGGAAAAATTCCCTCAATAGAAAGTCTAGACTGGAAGTTCAGGAAAGCAGGAGGTCTACAAGAGCTGAATCCAGCTTTTCTTTACAAGGGTTCCCTGGCTTGGGGCCTGAGGTTTCACTCAAGATCAGAACAGCTGAGTACTCCCATTAGCGCATGAGGTGAGATAAATTATCAACAGGTGGTATACAGAAGAATCGAGCTGCAGTTGCTGCAACATGCCAAAAAAGAGAGAGGAAGCAACAGTGGACAAAAGTGAGTGTGTACAGCGCAATACAAGCTGTCACCAAATGTAGTCCATTGACACTTCACCTCCCAAAAGGCACAGTGTGCATTGAAAGTCCAAGTCCTCTGGTCAGCAGCCAGTTTCTGAGCTTGAAGCTCAAAATACAGCCTACTTCCTGGAAATACCAATGTTGGGTGTGTTAGGAAGGATAAGGTAATGAGTGAGAAAGCCATGGTGCAGAAGATCTAGTCCATCTCCCATATCTTCACCTCTGGCCAGCTCCTGCCCTTGACTTGTTCCAGGCTGACACTGTGAGTGCTGATTTCTGGGGAAATGGGCTCATAGGAACAGAGAGACAAGCTTGCAGCAAGAAGACCCATCCGAACACAGGTATCTGTGTCATGGTTAGCAAGCATCCCTGCAATGATTCCCGCCATTAAACTGTGGAGAGAAAGGAAAGATAGTTTTGATCACTGGGAAACAGCTTTGACCTCAGGAACTTGGTCATTTGTGAGTTCATTTGAACCCAAACCAATACTTAACAGAAGCAGAAAACATCTCAGTAAGTCACAGAGAAGGGATGAAATTCTAATGAGAGGGTTTTGCTTTTTTATATTTATTTTTAAATTTGGGGCACCAAATAGTGCTATTTATTTGCATTTTAGGAGTTGTTTGATTCTCATGTGAGAAGTTGAGGTACTTTCCCATTCTACTACATTTTATTTCTCCCTAGTTTTCCAGGTGAGGCAGGGGAAAAGAAGGGTATCTAAAAAGGGGAGAAATCTGCTTTTCCCTCACTCTCTAATTATTTTCATCATTTATCTGCTCCTTATCTGTTACCTGTTACATTTCCTCCTTTCGCCCAATTAGGAGGGGGTGGATGGGAAGACAGGTAAAGTTTCCATATGTATGTGCAAGAAGCAACAGGCACAGCTGGAAAAAGAAATGAGATTTTTGATACAGACTTTTTTGAACTTAAGCTGTGGTTTTCTGTTTGAGATTTCCCAGTAAAAATGATGTGAGTATTTGGAACAACAGCTCTCACTCACAGGTCCTCATGAAGTACTGAGGAGTCTGTCAGGAGGAGAGGACTTCATATGGCTTTCAATGGAAGGCTCTTTTGAAGCATAGTTGTGTATTTGTGATCTGCTGAGAACAGCTAGTGTTTATTCGCAGCTAAATACATACCTTGGCAAAAGTGATAACAGGAAGCTAGGAAAGGACAAAGGAGAAGGCAAAGAGGAAGGGAGACGATAATGGCATTCGAGAGGAAAAAGCAAGGACAGGAAAATGTGACAGTAGGGAGGATTAATGATTAAATCTATGTCCTGAGTGGATGACAAGGGACAGCTAAATAAAGCAGTCTGAATGCCAGTGTTGCTCAGTCAAGCTAGGCCTGCAGGAAAGGGGCAGGCTTTATTGTCCCGCAGTGGGATGGGGTGCCAAGGGACTCCCTCACTCCCAGCAGTCCCATGTGCTTTCAGCCATGGGGCTGCCTCCTCATGGGGCGGCCTCTGCCCCCTGTAAGCACCATGGAGGAGACTCCACCGATGTCCCGCAGGTGTGGAGAGCTGGGGCCTGGGACCTCCCTCCAGAAAGGATCTCAGCAAGTAGCACTGTAACCCCGGCAGGGTCTGCTCCTGCCGCTGGGCTGGAGCACTGGGCCACTCTTGCTCTGTGCCAGAGCGTGCTGATGGGAATGATGGGACAGACTTAGCCTGGCCTGCCACTTGTGGGGGAATGGGCTCATGCTAAGGGATCCCAAGGGCTTCTGATTACAGAAGAGGGAAAAATAACACCTTTTGTACTCTGGTTAAATACCTCAACATCTTTTTTTCCTTAACAATGGCACAGAAGATTATGGTTTCCAAAAGCCATTCAATCTCTCAACAGCTCCAGAGGTTCAGAATAAATATTTGGGGCAATATTCCCTAGCAATGCTAAGTGCAGGCATGTGGTGTTATGTTGTCATGACAGCCAGGTGCTAGGAGCAAACAGTTGCCGCACCCTGAAAACAGAAGCGGCTCCTTGGGCAGCATCTCCGGAGCTGTAAAAGAGCCTCAGGATTGAAACAAAGTGCAAGGCCTACCATGAACCAGTGCTGCAGACTTCCTTTCTCTTAGTGGGACAAGATGCCATCCCAGGGAAAGGCTCCACCATCTTCTCCAACTCCCTAGAGAGACAGTGAGGAGGACTGCAGCGCTGTTTCTGGCTGCACGGCATCTCCTGCCCAGCGTTTCTAAAGTGCAAGGATTCATGGGGACCAAGCCATGAACATGCCACAAACCTGGGTTATGCTCTACTGCATAGACCCTTGAAAGTGTTCATAGACCTCTTGTGTGAGGTGGGTTTAGGCAACTTTAAAAGTTTATATGCCCAACTGATACCATGTATGTGACTGCAGTGTCTGGGTGTTTACAGCTCGGGGATCTGTTTGTGCACTTGGAGATTCCTGCAGCTAAGAGCAGCAGCCGTGGGTTATCGGAAAGGATGTCACTGATCAAACAAGAGGACTGGGAAAATTTACACAGGGGCTTGAGACTCTGGGAAATGGGATTTCCAGAGAAGAGATCAATTTTACTTCAGCACTAGGAGCAGTAATGGGCCCCTAACATTCAGATGGTTTTAGAAGGAAACACAAACTTAAAGTATGCCTTCTGTTTATCTCAGTTTGGCAGTGGCACATTTTACTTAGCCTTTGCTCTGCCCTTAAATTAAGCTTTTTAAAAGGGAAAGGAACCCCTAAAAAAGATTACATTAGCCTCAAGAAAAAAACATCCCATGCTAAGGGGTGGTTATGTATGGAACAGATGGTGTAGAGGAGGAAGCTGCATCACTGGAGGGGTTGACAGAAGGTTAGACACATCTGTTTGAGTAGTTAGCAAAGCTGAGCTTTCCTTAGGACAGACTGACCCCTCGAGGTTCCTTCCGGCCTCGTTTTCCCTGTTGTTATGCTTACAGGGATTGCACTGAACAACGCTCCAGTCTTCTTTGGAGAGTTGTGCCAGTTGTAGTCAACTCATCTTAGAGGTGACTAGGGATACAAGGAGTAACTGGAGACCCTGGCGTTAACTGGACTAATTAGTTTGGCAAGAAATTATTGAATGATCCTAGCTAAAATATTGAAGACCTCTGTAAATTTCTATAAAAGTGACTTTTCATTCTTCCCACCCATAAGAGAGAAAAGGAGAAGTGTTGCTATGTTGAGTTATTGGTAGGTAAGAGTAGAAAAATAAAAGGAAAGATCTGTCGCACACACCCTTTTGGTCTTGTCCAAGGCAGTCAAAGGTTAGAATCAATTATTGCAGCATATGAAGCAAAAAAAAAAAGGGGGGGGGACTTCTACATATAGCTTGCCAAGTTAACAATGAACATAATAAAATATTACTCTGACAGACTTAGAATTGATCATTGGGGCTAGGAATAATATCTCTCATTTCCTACTCCTGCGTACAACACTGTGTGAACAGTTAGGGGAATTACATAGGAGACTCTTTTGAAACACATGAGCTATTGCCAGATGCTGATGCTGAACCTGATGAACTGCTTTTATAGGGCAATTTTAACTACTAAGTGGCAGTCCCACTTCCACTGGAGAAGTGCTGGAGTAGTTAGTAAGAGAGCTTTGATGTAAGATGGTCTACTTTGCTTTTAGCACCTCGGTCCAAAGTAATTCAGAACAACTAGATTGCCATGAAAGGCTTGGATCTTAAAGAAAAGCAAAACTAATAATGGCAAGACTGGCTTCAGGATGCTTAGGTAGAAAATTTTAGCAAGCTTTGTAAGGACTCACAGTAACCAGTCCTGTTCTTGTATTTTTAGTGTCTAATTCTCAAGCAGCAGAATGTAGTTTGTCTTTGCAGTAGCATTTAAAAGAATTCAGATTATGAAGGTTCCACATTTAGCTGGAGAAGATGAAGCAGTTAGCAATGTACCTGTCACCAGCTCCTGAAACATTAACTATCTCCTCCCTGCTGATGTGGATGGTTGGGTAGTGGGCGGCACACAGGCTGGTAGCAGTGCTCTGCATGGGAAAGAGTAGAATGAAAGTTAGTGGGAATTGTCCAAGCTGAGAAGGGATGCTTGAACAAGGTTGATGTCATCCAGTCCTGCACTGATGCTAAAAAAGAAAAAAAGGTCAGTAATCTCTTTGCACACTTCGAACAAGACCTATTTGCATCCTTTGGAAAATCATTTTCCCTCTACACTTGTGCAGCCATTTAAGTTCCTGAAAACAAAATTTGCACTTATGAATATTCATGGAAAGCCCATTTTAAGCTAGCTGACTATAAACACTGCTGTTAGGAGCCAGAAGTACCAGGACAGACAGCTTGAATGTTTTTGCTAATCCTCAGATCTGCATATTCCACCCTCCCAAATGTGTATTTGCCAGAGAGGCAAACACTGGTGCTATGTTTTCCAGGATTGTTACTACACCACCAGAAATAGCAATGGTGCTATTTTGTCCCAGACAGAAGCAACTGAGAGCTTAGAGTTTGTTCTCTGTACCCTTACCTGTTCGTGAGTTCCGGGACAAAGCAAGACGCTCCCTCCCATGCTCTTGCCACATAAGAGGACTCCATGAGTGCCAAGTGTCACCACCACACAGCGCAGTTGTGTCAGCAAAGGCCGGGCCAAGGTCATTGCAGTCTTGACAACATCCTCCAACCTGGATGGTAGCTCTTTAGATGGCAAGGTTGGGAGAAGGAAAAACTATGACATAACTTTAAAGGTTCTGGGTTGACCTTTTTGTACCACTGGGCTGGCAGCCTATTTATGAGCACTACCCAAAATCTGGTTGATACATTTTTTTTTTCTTTAAATTGATCATGAGAAAGATGAATTTTTCCAACCCTCGACTTCCATACCATGCCTCTGTCCTTTGCTGAGGAAACCACTTCTCATGGGACTACACATTTGTCTATAGAGACCAAACAATTGTTCTGGAGCATGACATTATTGTCTTAATGCTACTGAATTTCTCTTGGTGTGTGATGGGGATATTTTATTTCCCCAAAGGGTGGTTATTGTTAGAACAATGGTGGTCATAACATCCTGCTTCACCAAGACAAGTATATAAATTAGGGATTGTTCTTTTTTGATTGATGAAGTGGTGAAAATGGGATCTCTGTTTTTGAACAGAGAGCCATCCCAGGTCTCTTTGATAGATAGCAGTATGGCCTGTTCCTTACAAACCATGTAAGGATGGTTGTAAGGTGGAAGAAGCTGAGGATGCTTATGAATTCCCACTGTGTTATAACCCAATTTGCTTGAAATGAAAGCCCCATTAGTTGTTTATTTTCAACTGCAGCATGCTTATTTTAGCAACATCAGAATGCCCCAAAAGTGATTGAAATGGGCCTGTGCATTAAATTCAGAAAATGTACATCTTCTCACAAAATCCATGTTTTCTCTCACAAGTGTTGTGTTGACCAGCTCTAGTGATTTAAAACAAGTTGCAGTTTGTAGGCTAGTTCACTGTCGCCCTGCACGAGGCTGCTGTGTGGGCTTTGTAAAGTAGTTCTTAGAGCCAAAGTTAATGATTTTGGAGCTGGACTACATTCACTGCCCCAGAGAAACAGTGCTATTGCTTTGGCAACTTCTGATTTAGCACCATATGGCACTTATGATCAGCAAAAGTTGTCATTCTGAAATGGAAGCTGGAGAGGAAGCTGGAGAGGTCTCTCCAGGGTCTAGATTATCTGAAAGAGTGACTCAGTATTCAATACCTGCTGGCAGAGGGTTCCCAAGGGTCCGATTTATTGCTCTTAGTTCTTGCAGGTTGGGGGAGATGTACGTGAGCGCTTTCCAACTGTCTGAGAGGAATGGCTTAGAAGCCTTGTTCTCATCTGTTGGCTCATAACACACTTTAAAACAACATTGCAATGGGTTAATTAATTAATTAATTAATGGTTAATCTCACTTCAGAGCAGGGTGTGGAGTGGAAGGCTTATTGTGAGCTGCACAACTGAGTTTATATGTATAAGCTATTAGCAGCTTATGTACTATTTCCCCCGCACTGGGGACAAAGTTTCCTAATTTTCCTTCCTGTTGCTCAGAAAGAATGCAGTTGCTTATGGCTCTGGAATAATTTGACCAGGTTTGGGGTTTGCTACTCCTGCTATCTGGTTTTGGAGCCTCGGCCAGGTTTGAAGAACTTTGTCTTCCTCTTCTTCAGAATTTGCTTCTAAAAGCAAAGGCATGACTCTGAAGGCTCAGGAAGCCTTGTGAAGAGACCTCAGCATACCAGGGGATGGACTTTTATGGGAATGTCTTTTATGGGAAGTGGCAGACAAAAATCTCTCAAAAGATGCATTAGCACTTATTCTGAGAAGCAAACTATGTTGCTGTTCAGACTGGCAGAAGCACGCACATCTGTGCTTGCCTTGAGCTTAAAGGCAGAGAACAGCTTTTCCTGGCTTTCTGGCAGGGTTTAAGGGCTATAGCTTTTACCCTATTGGGAATGTGATTTACCTACAGAATGAAAAAAACTTAAAGAAAGCAGAAATGTTTCATCCATTTTAAATAAAGGAGCAGTGTGTAGAAAGGAGCACAGAATAATGTCAGCATGTCAGACAAGAACTGGGTATCTCCAGCAAGCAGCAGTGGAGAGTGCTCAGTGTGTGCAGGTTGTTTTGGAGCACAGGTTAGGAGCTACGGGGCCAGGGCTGGATGAGTCCTCCCTACCTGCTAGCTGATGCTCTCTGGCTAGCTGACAGACATACTGAATAGTGGAAAGAGGCACGTTTCCATCGATGCAAACCAGCGGGGCCTGGAACAGGTTCTCCTTGAACTTGGACACCTATTGAAAATCCAGAACACAAAGTAGAGACAACTTGAGTCATTGAAGAGGGACAAGAAAGACTGCCCTTCAGACTCAGGATGCAAGATTTTCACTCATATTGCAGCCTTTAGATGCATGTGTGAACCTAGAAGTGTGATTCCTTAAGGGAAATGGATCTTTCCTTTTGCCTCATCTCATCTCCTTTTTGTTTCCTGCTGTCATCAAGAGCTGGATTCAGTGGCCTGGCCCCTCACTAGACCTGTGTGGTACTCCAGCGTCAGCTGGAGGACCTACAGAGAAAGGGGATCCTGCTTTTTAATGGCAGGGGCTCACTGTAGGATTCTCTGTGTTGTGTCTGGCTTGACTATACCTTCGATTGCTGTGCATGTCATTTAGATGTTTTCTGTACACCCACTGCATCCTGAGACAGCTTAACAGCTTGTTGTTCATCACAATGTTTCACTCCCTGGTCCTGCCAAATTCCACAAGGGTGGAGTGCAAAGGCCTGAAATGATAAAGGGATGCCTACGTAGTTAGGCTTATTGATACAAAAAAGAACCGTTAGGTGACTGGCCCATTGAGTGGAATCCACACAGAATTTTGTGGATAAAAAATTTAATAATCCATAAAAAATTAGGTGGCCGGGCTTCCTACACAATGTGTGGGGAGGATTCAGGACCTGAGGAGTGATTTGCAACACCTCCTGCAATGAACAGGCAAGCAAAGTGAAGAGGGGCAATTGCAGTGTGCAGCCAGCAAGAGAGTCAGTCAATTAAGAAGCAGTGAAAGAGAGAACCATGTCTGAAAGTTCATTTTCCTTCTGAACTTGGTGCTAACAATGCTGGTGAGATGGGGGCTTTTGGTCTGTAGCCCCCTTCCTTGATGAAGGACTTAAGTAACACCTTGAATGAGGCATATAGTCTGGCTCTTTCTTTTTCACATTACATTTTGCTTAGTCTGATCATGCCCTGTCCACCTTTAATGTTTACTGCAGTGGTTACAGCAATCTTACACACAGCGCTCTGTGGTTGTTGCTATCTATGAAGCAGGTAGAGTGGTGAGTTGCCGTTGGCTCTTTGAGGCTGGCATAAGCATTACCTAAACCCCTGGCAAATGCCACATAAGCTTCTGCAGCACCCCTCCTACGGCTCTGCTAATCCTGACTGAACAAAGGGCCTCCAGAATGCACTTTTCATCAGAAGATTGGCTCAGAGTTTCCACTGGCCCTCTTTCACAGTTGTTTTATAAAGCTCATGAGAATTAAACTGTCATGTAATGGTTTTCTATGCCAAGGCTTGGGAGAGGCAGGGTGGGGATGGAAGTGGGAGCAATGACCACTTTTTTCCTAGGAATTGTCAGTCTCATGGGGATCCAACTGGTAAGTAAACTGCACTTAACTTCCATGTCACTGTCAGTCATGAAGTACAGGCTTTTGTTCTGTCAACAAAAGAATGGAGTGAGGAAGGAGGGTGTAGTGATGGCGGATTCATTGAGTCAGTCCTTAATCACTGCTTCCATTACTCCTGTCATTTTGAAGGCTTTAGCATGCTGAGAAGCACTGCCTGTTTATACAGAGCAGCATGTAGAAACAACAGGGAGGGGAGGAGAACAAACAGGAAAACTTGCTTTAATCAGTATTCTGTCCACATTTGTTTGTTTTCTCCTAAAGAGGGAAATACCTTCCATGCAGGTGGACTGGATTTATTGCTGGCTTTTAAGGTGCCAAAAACAATAGGCTACCTGGGACTAGTTAATGAAGAGGATTCTGGCCTACATACCTGGGATGATAGTAGTGGTGATATCTTATGGGAAAGAAGATAGAAGCTCCATCTGGCTAATTAGCAACAGTTAGCTCTGGTGGCTTGCCATGTTGCTATCTCAGTGGCTAAAGTCTGGGGTTAACTTCATGTTTTCCTATGTTCCCTTTGCACACCCACTCCCTCCTGGTACAGTTTCACTGGTTGCTGTTTCTCATACATCCACTCTCCTTCTCATAAGCAGAGGTTTACAAATCAGATGGCATGCATACGTATTGCTCTGTTATCTCTTGGTGGATGTCCATATCTCCCAAGCCAACGCTGAGCTCTCCGGCACTAGTGATCACAGCACAGTAAGTGGCTGTGCGCTTCCCCTCCAGCTGAAGGACGGCTCTCATGTCCTAAAACAGGGAGAAAGTTATAAATGGAGTGTGTTTCTCTTCCCTGCCACACTCTGCTCAACTTGAATATTCTTTCTCTGCACCCACTCGGTAGGTAGCAGTAGCCCAGCTTGCTGTTCTCTCTTCAACCTCCCTCCTTCCTTTAGAGAAGCAACATTTCAGAGGTATCTCAGGCTAGACAGTTCTGGCAGATGGCTAATTTTTAATATTTGCAATGCAACAGATGCCACAGCAAAGGTTAAAGAAATCATTTACTAAATGAGAGTGACAAGTCTCTTCCATGCAGTTCCAGAGGTAATGTTTCTGTTGTAATGGAGGAGTAGTCTAGAGAGCGGCTGAAGCATTACCTGCTCCAGCCATCCTTTCCCATAATTTATGTGATGCATCTGATGGCCTGTCAACATACTGGGTTTGATGTGGTGACATGTTTCAGCTAGTGATTTTATTAGTAACCTCACTGGCTGCACAGTGTGCGAGTCTGATTTTGAGGGTAGCCTTGGGGCTATTTTTACAACAGTGTTGCAGACATAGCTATAAGGTGTCCTTTCTCCCTGGATCTTTTGAATGATCTGCTTAAAGAACACAGGGCATTTCTTGGACTACACATGTGGCTGGAGAAATGCATCCCATCAGTAGCTCACAGAGAAACTGGAAGTTTTAAGGAAAAGGTCTTCTTAACACTGATGATTTTGGTAATGTAACTTCTTACAGGCAAGTATTGCTTGGCAACTGTCCAGCTAGTCCTGCTCCACCTTCCCTTAGGAGATTGTTCACTTTGATGACACAAGCTGGAGTGTGTTTGCATAGAAGAGGGATTATACACCTGCAGCTATGAAGCTTTTATATATCTAAAGAGGGTTCTTGTTCTTATTGCTCCTTTTATGGACCTGCTCAGGTATCAAGAACTCAGAGCTATGTGGGTTATTTATATTCAGTTGCCAGGGTCCTGAGGGCACCAACAGGCCTTACTGGCCCTGCCAACCCCCTGAGGCTCCCCCAGCCCCCATTTCAGCCCAGCCCAGGGTCGTCAGTCCCCGCCCTGCGATGCCACAGTGGTGCCAGGCTCCAGCCGCACCATGGCTCTGCCCCTGCCTGGCAACAGTCCCGCTGATCCGGACCCTGACCTGTGGGCTGACTGCCTGGCCCAGCCTCAGCCCGGCCCTGTCACCATGGACATGCCCAGCGATCACTGGACCTGACCCTGACTGACCTATGGATAGACTTCCCAGCTTGAACTCAGACCTGCCTTGTCACCACAAGCTTGCCTGACGATCTGGACACTTGGTTGAACCTGGCCACCATCCCCTGCCTGCCCTGCTCCCTCACAGGGTGGTGGGACAGGGTCTGGCTGGTGAGGCCCCTGCCCTGCTGTCTGGGTTATCACACTCAGCTTCCAGCTCCCTAACCCTGCAGGAGCAGCCAGCCCTTGTGGTGCCCTGACATCAGAAAACAAATTGTTGATGGAGTCAGGTATTGCTTGGTGCTTGCCTAAGAACTTACCATGATTTACAGGGACCCCATTCCTCTGAACCCAGAGGACGTGCTCCCTTTGCTCCTGATTCCATGCTTTCTCCATCTTATGCTTCACTCAGCAGTCAGGCTGGTTTTGGCAGTGTTTTTCCTCAGGGTCATGCTTTGTGTATTTTTGGCTGTGCTTAGGCCTTCCTAGATGTTTTCATGGTTCCTCCTGATTTACTTCTCTTTTTCCCTCAAACATCACTCCCTGGTGCTGAATTCAGACCACATGGTTCAGATTCCTAGCAGTACAAACATATAGCCTGTGTTTTGGGAAGTGGCTCCTTGCCTTCCAATTGTCTGTAATTAAAGGAGCATTGAATTATTCCTACTCTTAGCCTCATGGAAGGTGGCCCTTATGTCTGTCAGGATTGAGAAGACTTTTCCCTCTACATAATGTTATCACCTACGTGCTTCTGAGGAGCTGTTACCGTAAAACATACCATGTGGTGACAGTAGTGTAGAATGGACTCTGAATGTTCATCCTTCCCCATAGCTGACAAAAAGAGAGGAGTTAGCCCAAGACGGCTTAAGCAGTCTAAAAGCAAATGGAAACAGAGTATATTAATAAACCCATAAGAGTAGCATGAATACAACTACAGCCTGTGCAGGATGACTGTCTGTAGGAAAGCACTCTACTGGACAACTTAACACCTATCAGGCCTTGTCTAACAGGATGTTCAGGATTAGACCTCACCTACAGCTGCCCATCAGACTGGCTGGGGTGGAATGAGGCAATCTGAGGCCTTTTGCACATTGGAATTCTGAAGTCTTTGGCTTTTTGGAACACCTGGGAGTGGAGGAGAGAGAAGTGGGAGGAGCCTTCTGCATCTCCCTGACATCACCTTCTTTCCCCATCACAGGCATGCGGGCTTTCCCATGTCACTTCTGCATATGGCCTTTCTCACTGCCAGCCTTTAACACACTGCTGTTCTCATTGTGCTATCTTACTAGAACCACCAAATCTGAATGAAACCCTTCCTCCTCTCCCTTCAAGTTATCAGAAATTTTACCTCAATGGATGGATGGATATTTTTTTCTCAAGCTTCCCCATTTGCAAGCTGAAGTGATAGTAGATTTGTGCCAGGAAGTTTAAGGAAAGCTCACAAAGCCATGGTAATCCTAAGATCCTTTTGTAATATGCCCCCTCTGCCCTGCTAATTCCAGTACCCCAAAGCTGGGCTGCTGCTGCTTGTGATGGAACACCAGATCATCACATTGTGATCCTTTCCTGTTCCCAGTGTCTGCAGCCTTTTCTCTCTCACAGTAACTCCTGTGCTCCAGTTTCTTTTGTCCCTGATGAATGGACAATCATTTTTGAATAAGGCTGTTCCTTTTAAATTCTTCCTCAAGTCATACTTTTAATGTGACTATAACCTGATATTAATTTCACTCTGAGGACCAGGCTACTCAGCAGTCACTGGGGTCACTGATGCTTATTTAACTCTGATTTGGGGGTCACTGTGCTGTACACTAGCTAACTTGATGTTGGAGCATCTTTCTTTTCCTGATCCCTGCCCAGCTCCCTCCCCTCTTATTGCTTGGAATGGCCCCTGCCTTTTCCAGGCAGTCTGCCCTCTGGTATATTGCCTAACGTGTCCCAGATCTTGACAACATTCAGGAGCTCCTGCTGTTCAAGGAAAACCAAAGGACAAATCACACCTGGCATGCATCCGCAGGCAAACCCAAGCACTACACACCTGCCAAGTTTCTTCCAACGCCGCCAAAAGATCGCCGCACTCTTCCAGCGTTTGTTTCTCCACCACCCTGGAGGAACAAATTATTAACTGGCAAAGCTGAGAGAGCTGCTTGGCATAGGTGCCACGTCTCTAACGTTTGAAGTGAAGTTGATGCTGCTGAAACATAGGCCAGCAATTAGAAGGGGCAGATGCCATCTAGCTCAAGGATTGAGAGGAGTGCAAACTTTCCTAGCCCATCTACAGCCCATCTACAAACTCTGATGATAAAGGCCCACTTCTTAGGGGAGGAGACCAGTTTGGTCTCCTTACCCATTGCTATTTTGGTCTTATTTGCTACGACCTCTTAGAACAACACTAACAAGTGTTTCAGTTGGTATGAACAGCCCTCTGAATCCACCCGCTCGCACCAGCGTGGGGACTCTGATCCAGGTGTGAAGGGCTCTGTGATTGCCCTCCAGACCATTTAGCTCCACCATATAAGCAGTTTAGGGGGGTCATTTCTATTTTATTCTTTTCTCACTTTGGAGGTAAAATGAGCTCTGTTATCTTTGCCTGTGCCGCCTCTGTACTTAACTCATGCAAGGATCTGCTTCAGTATCTGAATACTCTTCTGCTTGCCCTTCCCTTCCCAAACATCTCCCTGATTAAAAAATACCATTCTTCTCCATCTGTGTGGCTAGTAGCTTCTCTTTTCTCTTGCCTTTGCCTTCCACTCTTCTCCTCTGTCCATCTGTCAGTCTGTCACAAACGCAGATAAATTATGGGCTAGAGAACACAGGCAGTCTGACAGACACCTGTCTCCTCCATGGCATCCCCAAGCTTTCCTGCCAGAAGAATCACCTCAGTAAATGCTCTCCCTCACACAAATCCTACCTGACAGGTGATTGAACATGTTTTTAAATCTCTTTGGGCTTCATCAATGGCTATTAATCACTGATTTTAAGGCTCTTATTTCAAAAAACCCTGAAACTTATTTTCCATTTCTAAAGACAGCTTGCCACTGTTGTTCATAATTTTCTTCACTGTTCTGGATAACCCAGAGCTTTCAATAGTATGTTAAATGTTTGGGTGGCAAGTGCTGAAATGTGTGCATGTCCATACGCAGGAGCTCCTGGCCCAGACTTGTTTTGCCTCACGTCTGCCCAGGTGCACCAGTATACCCCTGCCCATACACATTCTTCTTCCTTGTAAACACTTCTACCCATCCTAGACAAGAAAATGTATTGCCATCTCACAGTACAAAATATTATGCTTCCACCCTCTCACTGTTTTGGGGTGTACTTAAGGCCCAGATCTAAGCTCCCTGAGGACCCTTCTTCTTCCTCTGTGCTAAGTCTTCAAATCATGGAACCTGCATCTCTCTCCTTTACACACAGTCCCTTCCTCATCTGGTCGTGTGGCTGTAAAAGGCTGCTCTCCCATGAAAAGACACTCTTCTACCACTCTCTTCTGGCTTCCAGGTTTCTTATGTTTCCCCCAACTCTCCCCAGCTCTGTAATTTTTAAGATTTGGTGCTAATTCTTGACCCCTTTCCTCTTCTTTCTGGTGATTCTCCAAGCCCTAACCTGCTCAGGCAACCTGAGCAGAACTGCATGTGTATAAGCAATCTATCGCCTCTGTCCATCTTTCCACTACTTGTCACTCCTCATAATTAACCTGCTCACCTCCAATGACCCTCCATTACATTTGCTCATGCTCCCTGTGAATTGCCACTGGCACTGTCAGGAATGAGGACATTTCCATCTGTGGCTATCTCCCTTTGACTGTAGCAGATATCCAAAGCACTGAGCATGCCTATTTTACTCTGAAACTCACTGTCCGTAACAGATGCAGCCAGGGGAAAAAAAAAAAAAAATCCTACTCCAAAGTAAAAAGCAAGGATGCTTGTTTAGGCAAGTCAAACAACTGATTTTAACATTAGCCCCTATTTCAATATTAAAAGAGGGTACTAGCTGTCTTCAATAATGAGCACAAACTCTATTTTATGCAGTTCCACAATATATTTTTCAAAACTGATGCCAGCAGAAATACTGAAAATGCTTATGAGGTTCTTTCTTTGTCTGGCCTGTTGATCTGCTCTTTCAGTCCCCCACACCCCACCCCACCCCAAAAGGCAGAGGTTTAGTCTTTTTAAGCTGAGCCTTGCCTGTAACATGGACGGACCAGCCTCTGCAACTCAGGGACCCAGCCGTGAGTGCCCTCTACTGTTGCACAGCTCCACAAGATCTGAAAGAAACGATGCTAAATATCTCTTTAAAGTAGTAGGTGAGTGAAGTGAGAGATAAACTAGCAGCCTGCTTGTGAAGCAAAAGAAATGTCTGGCTCTCAGCAGACCTTGCCAATTGAGCTGGTAACTCAAACTCTGAGCAGTTCTCACATCTCTCTCTTCTCCTCTCTCACCTACTTCTGGATATCCTGAGAGTATTTAAGCATAACGCTTCTTCCAACACCTTTCACTGAGCAAGAAGCCATGCCTCTTTCTCTGCAGGTCAGACAGTTACTTATAAAGCACTCTGCTTCTGGATAGCCTCGCAAGCCACGTGGAAGTTACAACCAGCACAGACTGCAGCCGCTTTCTTGCTAGCTGGGACAGCATGAGGTGTGAATGGTACCCCAATGCTTTGCAACAAATACGACATTCACAAAGGTGGGACCTGCTGGGTGCTGAGCTCTTTGGAAAAATCTGTCTTTAAAAGCCTAAGTAGAGCAATACTGCTTAGGCTGCCTTTCACTCTGTGTCTAAACACAGCAGCTGTCAACAGGAATGTTTTGGCTGTCAGTTCCCAGATCTTTCTGGAGCTTGGCATCTGGGTAGCTGCCGCGATGTGCTTTCGGCTCTAGGGCTCACTGCTAAACAGACAGGCAGCAAATGCCTCACCTCTGAATGCAACACTGAAAAAAACCTCCTTTTTTCCTTTTCCCTTGTCAGCTGCTCCCACTGGGGTTTGCTGCTGCCCTTGGTCCCTCACCATGCTGTGGGTGGTCCAGAGATCTGCACTCATTGCTGGCATGCCAAGGGGCAGCTGCTCACCCTTGGATGCAAATTAACTCTTTGCTCTGAGAGCTCGGCATGGGGCATGTATGTTATTATTTAGATCACAGCTGAAGCAGTTGGACTTTGTGTTTTCCAGGCCTGCACAGCTGACGCCACTGCATGTGTCACCCTTGACCATTATAAAACTGTCTGGCCTCCATCTCCATATCACTGAATAGCTTACTTCCTTTATGACAGCTTACCCAACACATCTTGCCCTATCTGACTGAGATGTCTTCAGATATTGCCCCATCTAAAGGCAGGAGTTTGCTACAAGTTTCCTACTTTGACAATCAGTGCAGAGTAATGTGAGACACCAAATGTTTTCTGAACAAGCCCCACCATCACCATCTGTGGCATTACCTACAGCTCAACAAAAATTGTTGACCCACCGTTGGCTACACAAAAGGCTGTCATTTACAGCGGGGCAGTCCCAGGTCTGTCCCACTTCAGCTTCTCAGTCATTTCTTGGGCAAAGCAAACTGAAAGGCAGAGGGTCTGGTGACATTTACAATGATCTATTTTTAAGTGTGGGGTGTGTGTGTGTGAGACCCAAATCCTTTATGATTCAGGAAGCTGGCTTTCTTGTTTAGCTCTAACTGTGTTAATACTATTTCTCTGAAAGTCTACTTACTGATTATTGTTACAGATTCTCTACCTGTGTGATATGTTTGCATGCTTGCCCCTTTCCAAAAGCTACAACCTCATCTGTCTGCTGTATGCCCTCCACCCTGGCTTATCAGCACAATGCCCTATATGCAAAGATATACCCACTGTGAGCACCCTGCAGGGAGACTCTGGATCATGTTCTCGTCCCTGTTCCTGCTGCTTTGCATTGCTAGGACAGCCCCAGGCAGTCAGAGCTGGCTCTTACTTGGGGATTTCTTCCCTAGAGGGTCTGTCCTTGAATTACACAATGTCACAGCACAGTGAGGGTCTTCACCTGTTGCTTCTAGCTCTTTGCATGTGTGCTTTGAGAAAGACCTGGGCAGTTCTTCTGCTAAAACAGTTTTTCGGGCTTGTGACATCACAGAATAAGCCTGAGGCATCTTAGCATAGACTGTAGAGGCTACAGACATATGTGGAGGTTGTAAAGATGATACATTGCTCTGTTGCAGTCTTGAATGGTAGGGATAATGACTTTCAGCATGGGATCAGAGTAGATCAGTATGTATCACCCCTCTGTCCACCTAGACAATACACCAAATATGTAGCACTACATCTCCCATGTTTGTGGATGTGTGTGCATACACACACACACACACACACACACACACCTGGGTACCACACACAGATATCCCTTCCCCCACCCTTTTCTTTGACTAGGCACTCCTGTGAAAGTAGCTGAAAATGGCAGTGGTGCTAAGAAAGCTGCTGTCGATACAGTACCAGGATGACAGAGTTCTGCGCCTTGGCTATAAAGTCAACGTTGATGCCTCCAATCACCACCTTTAAGAGGGAAGAAAAGGGTAAAAAGTGGATGGAAAGACTTGATGGAGAAGTTCTGAGTCTTCTTTGCTTCTCCTAGACACTTCAAACACCCTCTTGATAGCTATGACCATTATAGTGTGACAGCCTGCTCTCACTTGGTTTGGCTAGATGCAGGTCTGTACAACCCCAGTTAGAAAGAACAGAAATCTCTTCTAAATGTTGCTCTTTGAATTACACCTACTCATAGCCAGCCCCAGCATGGCAGGCTGGACATTGTTGTGCATGCATATGGGTGTTGGCTGCTTCACTGAGTAGTGATAGAGTTATGAAAGAAGCTGCATGGGTGTAGCCATGTCAGTGCCCCTGAGGCTATCTCTCTTCGGACAGTTTTTGACATATCAAACCTCAGAAGAGATTCTGGTACTGCCATTTAAAAAAACAAAGAAAATTGAAACATCTGGCTAGAAGAATTAGCTAATTTCTTGCAAGTTCCCAGAAGAAACTGCCATATTCAGAGGTCAAGGGCATATGATACTCAACCTCACCCAACGACAATTTATGGACAATTGTCTTATTGTCATACAAAGCTAGAAAAAGCAGTTTATAGCTCCACAGACAGGAGGTTCCCAGGTTCCTTGGGGACATATGGCTGTTTTTCCTTGTTCTGCCAAATGCTGGGTTATTGCCTTTGGAGTCACTGACCTCTTTTATGTTGACAAATACTACTGCAAATGCATTTCAGAAACTTTTTCAGCTCTCTAAAGGCTACTTAAAATAGATTTTCTGTAAAGTATGTGACACATGCAAAATCCATGATAGTGAATGGAGTATTAGGGTTGTAAGGGATCCTGTTTGGGATATGCAGCACCTCTTGTAATTTGGCAGTCACAAGCAGGAGACCAACGAGAAGAGACATTTATAAAACATGTATGCCTCAGCAGCTCAAAATATTGCTCCCCCCCCCAAAGGTCTACTCCTGTAGTCACACGACTTCCCTAGCACTGAGAGCAACATAACTGAAGTTGTATGGAAGGGCACAATAAAAGGCAAAAAGGTGATTAGGGTTTTAAGGATTTGATGGTCTAAGACTCAATGTAATTAGGTCATCATCAGTGTTTATTCTCTGGAAGTGTGGATAGAGGGGAGAATGGAGACAGGGATGGCATTCACCTGAGGAAAATGAAGAAAACAAAAGAGAGAATGCCTGCCTACATTAAGCAGAAAAACTGGTCTCTGGCTGATAGCTGAGTCACTTCATACTTTCAGGAATAGATGTAAATTTATCCTCAATGCCGCCAGCAGAGACACGTTATCTAGAGGGCAGGACGGGACTCACTGGCTGAGGTGGAGTCATGTCCTCTCTCTGAGGCAGCCTCCCCTTCCTCGTGGCTTTCCGTAGTTTGCTCAGGGCCACTGCAATGCAACTGCCCACTCTAGTGTTGTTCTGGATCACAGCAATGTCTGCACGGGATTTTTTTGAGAAAAAGAAAAAGTAGCAGCAAGATTGGCCTGGCAGAAGCCTCTGCAGGAACTTCATTTTCCTTAATGGGAGAAAGCAGGAAATACAGGCTGGGAAACTTGATAGGTCTGATCCTCCTATGCATAATCCATAGTTGACACATACACTGGGTTACAATAATATGTGCATACCCTAAAGCTTTCAGTGTATTCACCTTCCCTCCCCTGTGTCTCCGTGAAGGAGAGGAAACCCATAATCTCCATTTTTACAAATAGGGAATGGAAGCAAAGGCCACGCAGAAGAGGAAAGGAAGTGCCTAGACAGGAGTTAAGAGCCTAAAAACTTCTAGGGATCTTGGCCAGATTTTCCAGAAATAGATGCCTATTGAGATTTTTGCTAAACCTCTATGTGCCTATTTTTATTGACTTCACTGGGAGCAGAGCATCAGAGGCTTTTAAAGGTCCCACTAGATGGCTGCATGCAGCTTTGAGTATCCAAAACCTCTTTACCAATCTGCCTTGACCAACCAGCTATGAGGTCTCTCAGAGGGTTGGCAGCAAAGCCTGGAGATGAACTCGCCTCTTCCAGAGCCTGCAATAGCATCGAGGCCAGTAGATCTGCCTTTCTCATGCCTGTGCAAGGGTATTCATGCACAGGAGTATTTTCCTTTTGAGTTTGTCTTACTCTGTACCAGCATGAAGAGTCACATAAGACAGCATGATGTATAATGCTACGTGGTGGGATGGCCAGGCACCTTCCCATGTGCCAACCCCACCACTGGTAACAGCATCCTGAGATTCCATCATGGACTGGGTGAGCTCAGGGGTCAGATATGAGGGATCTCTTTGGGCTTTGGACCACCCGCTATCAGTGCCAGCCTCCGATTTTTAATGTAAAAATGGAGGGAGACAGTAAGAGTACTACTGAAAAAACAGGATTCAGTTGCTAAGCTCTCCTCCATTTGCAGATACTGAAGTGTTTGCCCCTTTCTAGATTGTCAGTAAAGTGACAGTGTTTTGCAGCAAGCATTATCAGAGGAGATATGAAGAAGTACACCAGAGTACCTTCTCCCCCCCTTCAGTGAAAGGATACTAGAGTCCAATGATTTTCCATTGGTCAGTTCATTGATCTTCTGTAACAGAAAAGGCGTCACTTCTTTGCCTGTGATCCCTTTTGACCTGCAAATATAAAGAAAATGCCTGTTGATGAGAAGAACTTAGCAGCATCGGATGAGAAGCACTGCTGCTAGCAGATAATCTATCTCCACAGCCGCATACCATAAAAAGACATGTAAGCAAGCTTCAGGTTAGATAAAACTATAGTGAAAGACATGCTGTGGGCTCAAACACACCCAAGATTAAAACATAAGCTCTGCTACAGCCCTTGTGGTGGTGTCTCTGAAGTCATTTACTTCCCCATGACCACAGGGTGAGCAAAAGATAGGGCTTAAGGTGCTTCTCACCTGGCTTCACTCAGTGCTTGCTGGATGGCCTCTTCAATAACCTGGCCTGAGGCAGCTTGCTCGTGGGGGCAGGGCACTGCTATTAGCACCCCACTGCTCAGGCCTAGCCCCAGAATGCTGGCTGGGAAAGGACAGGATTATTGTTAGTGATTCTCCTTGGCTAAATCAAATGCTGAAGTAAAAGGACAGACAAGAGTGCATGCAGGGTGAACAAACCCATGGTGTTTGAGCTCCTATTCTTAGCTGACCCAAGGACAGGTTCTTTTCCAGCTATCTGCCTATTTCTTTTGAGTCTGTCTGTAGAATAAAAGGAGGTTTTTGTAAACACATTAAGGTACTTGTCCCCTCCATTTCACCAGTGTGAACAAAACATATCTGTATGAGCATGCCAAGGTGGCTGTAGCTATCTGTAAAGACCTGTTCTGAAGATTGAACTTCCCTGCTCCTTCACTTTCAAGGCACTGAAGCAGGAGTGGGGGGAGGTGGGATGACTTGTTTTTTCTGTACAGACTCTTCTTCAAGTTAAAAAAGAAAGTGCCTCATCTGAGGTAACTTTTGTGACCTTCTGTTCCCAGGGTCTATGTGGACCTTTCACTGCTGAAACGCACCAATGAGTTCAGCTGCCTCCTGTTCGTTATGGACGTGATATGGTGCCTGGAAGCCACTTTGGCGTGAGAAGAAGGCTGGAAACTCCCTTGACTCTCCAAAGGCAGCTACACAAACTCCTTGAGTCTCCTGCAGCAGTGGGGATGAGACAAGCAGGTAACTGGCAGAGGGAAAGGGGACCCACCAAAAACACGTGACATTTCCCTTCTACACAACTACAAATTGGATTTCTTTAGCACTGTTTGGTTAATTTTATACCTCCCGTTCTATTCCAGATATCAGCAACATTTTTCAAGGCAAAGAGCCAGACATAGTAACTAGTCAAAGAGAATCTGGCTTAATGAGATATAGGAGACATACACTCTCTTTGCCTGTGCTCAGAGCTGAGCAAAAGTTGTGGAGCTGTTGTTAGCACAATACTGAGTCCAAGGTAACAAGCTTGATCTTTGATCTGAAGATATGTCATGAACTGACAGGAATATAAATGAGTTCTGTTTACTACTGAAAAGTATTGACTTTTGGCTGTCATTTGAAGAGCTGGCCCTGGTGGTTTGTAATATACCAAACCCTAAAAATGGGCTCTACTGAAAATCATCTTGATACCCATTTGAATTCTGATTTTATTTTAGTGTTGCCAGCTTGCCTGATTAGTGGAGCATTCTTCCAGAAGACAGTTAAACAAGTCTCAGGCCAGAGAAAGAGGGCATGGTTAGGAATGTCTTAAGCTCCAGTAGTAACAGCTGATGGAACAGTCTCTTGGGCACAGATAGATTTGTGTTAGCGAACAGTGAGTGTTTGGATTCAGTTGAACTCAGGTCTAGCAAACTGTAAATGTGGTTTCTATCCTCTCAGTAGCCATTTCTAAAAATCTTAGGCTAAATATCTGGCCCAACACCACTGGGCTTTCTTGGCATTGCTGGGTTCAGTTCACAAAGTACAACATTATCTGTTTTCATGCTCAGCAGCCCATGCTACCTACCAGATATTCCAGAGTCTTGCCAATATCAAGGATAGACTTGACTCCTGCAGATACAACAGCAACCGGAGTCCGTCCTAGCTCTGTCAAATCAGCACTCACATCCAGAGCTGTTAAGGGGCAAGCAGCGTTGTGTTGGTGATAGTGTTGCATTCCAAGCTGATGTGATCTGCCCTCTTAAAAAGCCATATCTGTCTGGAAGGCCTGCTTTTGTAACTATCTTGGTCCACAAACAAATATTACATGTTTAGATCACGCCTTTAGCTGTTGAGATTGTAAGACATATTGAAAACAAAGAAATCGCATGGCTCAGGGCAGAGGTGCAGCCCTGCACTGTATCTCTCAGCTGTTTGATTACATGTACCAACAGCATGCAACAATTCAGCAGAAAAGAAGGAAGAACATGTTATAAAGCAAGGACAAAGTTTAAGGGAACAGAATAAAAATTAACTAGATTTTGATTTCGGTGTTGACATCACTGGCAAAATGTGCCCAAAAAGCCTTCCTGACCTCAGGAAATTCTGGTCTGAAACTTATGTCACATCTGAAAGAGACATTGTTCATAAGTGCTGTACCCCTACACTATGCTAGGGATATGTATGGCTAAGAAGGGAGAATGATACTTAAAGGTCACAAACCACACTTCCAAGGCTGTGCAGTGTCCTGGTTTTCCAGAGTGGTGCATGCACCTCTAACATAGACCAGGGCCTAAGTCTCTTTTGTGATGAGACCCTCCTTCTCCTGAGCTGAGAGAGCCAATAACAACATGGTGCTTGATAGCCAGTATCGGGTTATCCAGCTATTATAAAGTGGGAAAGGTACAACCAGTTCCTGTTGCACCAACAAGCCATATCCACATAACCCTGTGTAAGCAAAGGATCAAGAGAAACTCCCACCCTCTTAACAACTGGCCAGTGCTCAAGAGGAATAGTTTGAAGCTTCTGGAAAGGAGACACTGGAGAGAAACATGAGTAGACCAAGCCAGGTCAGCTGGGCGCGCCTTGCATTTGTACAGAGCTGTTTCTAAATGGCCTCTTTTATGATTTTCCACAGACAAGGGTAGATTTCTGAGAACTGTACTAGTCAAAATGTGTTCTACATATAACAACCATAGTATGGTCAAAAAGAATGATAACTTTACTCCTTACTGAGCAGATAGTTACTGCAGGACAAACTGGGAATGAGGAGAAAGATCAAATTAAATAAAACAGTAGCAACATAGAGAAAAGTAGAATGTACTGTTTTTCTTACTGTTCTCTCCTCCACGATGGACCCCTCCTATGCCTCCTGTCACAAACACAGGGATTCCTGCTTTGTGCGCTGCAATCATTGTTCCAGACACTGTAGTGCCACCAGACAAGCCCTGTCAGGGGACAACCAGTCACAGTCAGCACCCGGGGTGACCCAGAGAATACTGCATGCAGGCAGCTATGGTTGTGGTCCAACATGCATCAACATCGCAACAGTCTGCTGTCACCAGCTTAAAAGTGAAATTCTGATACAATATTCTATTAGGCAAAAATGCAGAGAAAACTTAATTTGAAATTAAAAAGAGCCAGGTTCAGATGCTTATGGTAATGTATTTTAGCTTCTCTGAGCACTGGGCTGTGATAAGAGTGAGTGGAATACTAGAACTGAGATGAGCGGAGAGGAGCCTCCTTGGATGTAACTTGACTCCAATTCATGGCAAGTCTAAATTAATACAGTATTTTTAACTTCCATGTTCTCATTCCCTAGTGCCTGTTGTTTTTCTCAATACAGCCTCTCTTTGGTTTACTTAGGCATCTATATACACACATCTGCTGTATCTTATGGTCTATCGGTATGTAAAGTACACTAACTTGAGTTCCTTGACATGTTTAAATCTGTCAGATGTAGTTTAATGGAATGTAAGGAAATCTAACTTCCACAGAGTATTAACCAAAACAAGCTGCTGAGCTGAAAAAACTGATTAAAAAATCCTAAGTGGCTTTCTGTTTTTTACTGGCATAATGCAACTTGTAAGCTGATGAGCACAATGAGGATTTTCTAATCGTAATTCTGTAATGCACATATCAGTAACCACATTCACAATGTCTTTGTTTTCATTTTGCAAGTGACACTAACAGGTAAGTTTGTGCACTAAGTGACTAGGGAAGAGATATGGAGCTCTGAGTCATCATACCAGGAAAAGAACAGTTCTTCACAGATGGAGTAAGTATTAGATACTGCTAATGATATAACTTCCTGAAGGATATTACATGGCTGCCATTGCTAGAGGTATTAAGTACTGTTCTCCTTTGGTATTACTGGAATAAATGGTGCTGTGCCCATCTCCTTCCTCAGAGAATCTGTTTTTTCATTTTTTATCAAGCATCTGTTTGTATTTTTTTTAGTATAGTGTTTTTACTCATAAATACTACAGTGTGATTGTCCCTAGAGTTGCCTGAAAGCAACTTTGAGGGCTTTGAAGAAAGCATTTCCATACTAACTAAAGGTCAAGACTAAAGATTTGAGTAATAATAAATGCTTGAAAGTGAAAATCACTCATCATGAATAAAGACCATTTCCACAGCCCTCCTATACAGACTCTGCAAATGGGAAATTACTCGGCGAATGGTCTCAAGACTTTGTCCAAAATATTGGAAAGAAGGACAACCAAGAAACTCCAAATTCACAAGGCTGCACCATAAATATTTAAGATATTTACACAAATAAAATACTATTCATACCTGCTCAATAGGTTGAGCCTAGTTCAATCTCAAATCTTTACTGTCTTGTTGCTGTTACTGGCTTAGATGAAGTAAATTGAGGTTCCCAGCCTAGTTCCTAGGGTCGTTATCAGAAAAGAGACAGGCACTTCTGTTGGCAGTCCCCACCAATGGAGCAAAGACATGGGTACAGAGGTACACAGGCACAGAGGAAAGACAAAGCTACAGAGACCAGCTTCAGGAACTGTCAAGGTTGCGTGGGAAAGCATTGCCCCCGCTACATAAGCCATTCTTGTCCTGATAGCAAAGGCCTTCATTCTCCGGGGCCTTCCAAACAGCAGCTTTCATGAGCAGCCAGTGTCACTTTAAGCACTCTGTGTGTTATTTACGATGGCCTGCACGTCACATTAGTTTACGTGTAACATGATGATGCCTTATCATGCCAATATTAATATTCTTAGCCAAGCCTTTATTTGTTCTGCTGTCAGTCAACACAGAATGACTTTTTAGGAGTCCTATTTCATGTCTGCTATTCCCTAACTCTGCTGATTTTGACTCTAGATAGAGTCAAAAAACTTACCAATAAGTCAGCACTTTGCATGATATTTCCAAGATGTTTAAAAGCCACCTGGCTTGAAGCTGGAAAGCACACTATTGCTGTACAGAAAATACCATAACAGAAAGTCTGCGTACCATACCTGGCTGAGGACGTAAGGAAGATCTCTCCGAGACACTTTAACTACATTTTTACTGCCTGCCAAGAACTGAAGTTCCTCATCCGTGAGGCCAATGTGGATTCTGCCCCTTAAAATACCCACAGTGGCTGGCACTGCCCCATTTGTCGTTACAATTTCTTCCACCTCTCTGGCCATGCTAGAATGAGATAGACAAGAGAATGACGACAAAACTAACCAGGCAAACAATCAGACTGAAAATCTGACATATTTGATGGCCATCATCGCCAGTTCCAGCTCTATACAGTTCTCACGATTTCAGCTAAGGCCAGGGCCTCTTCTGTATCTTCCTAATGGCAGAAGTCTTTGCACTTGATTTTGCAGCAATGCAGAGCTACCCAGTGCTCCTGTTTTCAGGACAGCAATGCCCAAACTCTGTGCTTCATTTCTGAGGCAGCATCTGAAAAATTACCCGGCTTAAGAGGGAAATCTGATTGTACAAAAGACTACTGAATATAGGGGATCTTCTCAAAATAGGGCCTTTTTGTATCTATTAGCCATTATTTCTGAGATCATAGACCTTCATGGGAACCCCAGATATTTCAAGTCTAATCAAATAATCAGGATAGATCTCGCATAGTATAGACATTCAGATATAGGATAAAAACAGTGCTGAAAAGTTGCTATCTGAGGATATGCTAAGGCTACAGACCAGGTCTTTCAAAGTTTTGCAAGTTTTATACTTGCTCATCCACATGCTACTCTTTTTTAAAAGCAGCTTCCTCTCCCTTTCAGAACTATGTGTAGGTACCCCAGGCAATCTCTAACTACCTTCTCCCAAAAACTGAATCTGTAGAGCTTCATTCTAAGACAGTGTCAGGCAAAACAATGCCCATGTAAAAAGCAGCATGGAAAAAATCAATACAGAAACCTTCCTGTGCTTTGTTGAAGCAAGGATAGGGGAAACTGTCATCCACTGACTGGGGAGATTGCTGTGATTTCTTGCACCATCACTCAGTGGGACACAAATCTATGTGACATCAACAAATAGAAGGTAGAGGTGGGTTTTCTCTGTGCAGGGCACAGAAAGCAGCAAGACAGACCAGCAGCTTTCACAACAGACATTTTGAAAGGAACCAGTGAGCAGATTTCACTATTGTGTTCTATTCCTTTCTGTACTATAAAAGGTATAGCCAGAGAAACTGAAGGGTGTTTCCAGTGTCTGTACACACCATGCAGCCATGTTACCTTTATTTTAGAGTAAGTGATGGCTTTATATGCTGCCACATTTTAAAGGAAGCCAGGAATTGAAGGTGATAGATAGGGAGATAAATCAGTACGTGTTTGTCATATGTTCTCCTTGGAAGTCCGCATACAACAGTTTTACACCAGAGCTCAAATTCTGCATGTCTAGCAACCTGACATCTCCATCCACTTCTAGCAGGGTTTTGGGTGGACCAGGAATACATATACTGATCCAGCAGTTACATGACTCATCCTTACAACTTTGTTGAACTAGGAACATAAAAATTCACAACCTCAGATTCTGAGGATAGGCCATGCCATGGGTAATGATGGTGCTTTCCAAGGCTACAACTGGTCTCCCCTCCATCAGTGCTTCCTGTACGGAGGGCTGAATCCTGAAATAAGCACCTAGGGATAAATGCAGCAAAATTAATTATTTGCAGTAACTACTGGCTATTTGATAAAAGGTAAATTTTCATCATCACAGTAAATGTATCCCCCTTTTCAGCTGTTCTTTGAGGTAAATTTAATTTGAATCCACAGATAACTTCAGGAAGACTAAAACTGTGGTTTTTATGTTAATTAACTATTTACAAAAAAGCATTACCACTACTATTAATACTAATTCTCACCATCATCATCATCACTGGGTGATGTTCCTCTCCCACCATTTTTACAGCTGTGTTCTGTCATTTGCTCCCGTAACATGAATTTAAATTGACATTTTTGTGAGTGAAAGAACTGAGCCCTGCAATCTATCATGCCTGAAGAATGATACAAGTTTTAAAAGACTGGAAGTGCTGAGAATATCATAATAATTCAAGATATTTTAAGAGTATCATGCATCAAAATTTCACCTATTTATGATGTCATTATCAAACAACAGACACTCCTGTGCATTTAAGACCTGAAGTACCCTCCTGAAAGTTGAAAAAGCTCATCTGCTCTGCTTTGCTCCCAAAACACTGCCAGCAAGCTCCCTCCTACATTCAGATGAGGAAAACACTTTCCACACAGGGACTGTTTCAGAATACACTACTCACCATGCAGAAATCTTCTCACCTGGATGGTCCTACTTGCCACAGCAGACATGTGTCTTCCCAGTCTATAGGTCATCTTCCTAATCATCTTTTGCTTTAGGATAGTCCTGAGGTTCCAAAAGTCAGGTAAAAATGAAAGCAGTTATTCAGCAATGATGTCACCATATGAAGCTAAATGTATCACCTCTTGCCCTGATCTCGGAAGTTAACAATCCTGGACTTGCCCAGAAGATTGCCTGGAAACTCGTGGTGTTCTAAGCACAAGCCAGGGAGCCAAAGCAAAATGTTAGACTGTGGAAATGGGGTGGGAAGTCTCCACGTGGCCCTTATCAGTGCTGAGTTGAAATCATGAAGGAGTAGAGGAAAGGATGAGAAGTAACAAACGAGTGATTAACCTTTTACTTTCCAAAGCGCCTTGTTCATGACAAATTGCAGGCTCAGCCACCATCACCTCCAACCTGAAAAATCTCAAGGAGAGCTCAAGGAGAAAGCTACAAGGCTGACACAGGCAGAGGAATGCTATAAAAAGATGATTTTGCAGGTGTCTTGGCGGAAACAAGCAGTTCAGTAAAATAAAGTAAGCGGACAATCGGAAAGCCAAATTGTAACTACAGGGAGGAAAGAGCAGCTCTCCCTAGAGTCAAGGGTGCTTTATGCATGCTCATGTTACATCATCTTCTTTCTTAGTACAAAGTGCTGGAGGCAAAGTCACAATTCAGCCCCAGCAAAAACTCCAGGACCTCCTCTTGTCTCTTAGCAACTCCTAATCACTTTAATTAAATTCATCTCCAAACTGAGAAAGAGGGAGAGAAAGTTGTGAAGGTTAAGAGACTGGTCTAGTCTGAGCCTCAGGGCAGTTGCATTCAATGCCTGGCTGCTTCACAGATCTTCTCTGGGCCTTTGGCCATATCCTTCAAGCCTTTCTATTCCTCACCCCCCAACCAGGAGGAAAGGTTTTCTTTCTTCTGTCCTGTGTACCTATTGTCCATTTAGATGGTAAATTAATTTGAATACTGTACTGTGTTCATGTTACATCTAGCAGAATGTGGCTCTGATCTCAGTATAGTATGTGGTACTACAGCAATACAGAAATATACTCAAGAAGATTTTCTTGCCAGAATGTAAAGACTTCAGCCATACAGGACAGCTTGGGCTTTGTCACAGAGGAAGAGGGACCAGTTCTGCTAGACCTCTTTCAAGCCATCAAGACAGACATGGTCTGTCCTGCCTGCATCTGACCTAAACAATGAGATTTTTATCCCACTTTCTCAATCCTTATTAAGACAAAAAGCCTGCTTAAGCTTATGGAATCAGATCATGATTCAAAGGTGGCAAAATCTCTACCTCATACTTAAAACCTCTGCTTGTGCAATGCTAAACTCAGCAGTCAGCAGTCTGAAAAGTTCATGCAAATGTACTGGTATTGCTGTGTGTGCGCATACACACCCCTCACTCTCTGGGGCAAAGTCAGCTTTGGAATAAATTCATCAAGCCAACAAGGTCACGCCAAGGATCAGTTGGCTGTCTGAGTTGTGCTCTGAATTTGAACAACCCCCCAAACTCTACGTACAACAGCAAAAAGTGCCCAAGCTGTGCAGTCCCGTGGATGAAAACCAGCTGGTCACCACCTGAAACCCTATATGAATTAGCTGATGTTTGCTAGAAACTCTGCCAACATTCAGCCTAAGCTGCTGAAAGACTCTTGAAGCTTGGCAAGTGTTCCAGCGAAACCTGTCGGACTTTTTGGTTTGTAACAAAAGTTTGCAGATTCCTAGCAAAAGTTTCACACGGCTCTAGTATAGATCGGCTTTCTGCCCTCCTCCAAACCTTCCCTGCTAGTCTCCCCTGGTGATCAATCAGGCGCATTTGATTTCACGAAGCAATGGTCTGAATGTGTCTCTTACCTCTGGGTGCCTGTCCCACATATGGAGGTTGCAGTCTGAACTGGAGTTTTGCCCAAGGAGGAGGAGGGACGAGAGGGGCTGGCAGCAGCGTTGGCATGAGCAGGCCTACGCTCCAGCAACGCGCTTCTTGCTGGGATAGTCCATTTATTATTAACCACCAGAGCAGCTGTGCTGCGGACCTGCTCTCTGCCTGGGGGGAAGGGGGCAATTTTACAACTGGGTGAGGAAAGCTTCTGCAATTATTTTTGTTCACCTGGTGCCAGATTTCCCCATACTCTTTAAAAGGCTTTTCTCATTTTTCAGATTCCTTTATTGTTGTTGTTTTTTAATCAGTGAATTCAGTGTTCACTAAAACAATACCTTTGTACACTGAGTTCCTTTGTAGTTACTCATCAAATGCATAGGAATTTCATGCATGCTTCCCCTACAACTTGGCCAAATGCAGTTTCTAAGTTCCTTCTTCTCAGGGTAAGAGCTCTATCCAGCTCTTAGCCCCAGGGTGAGGGATGCTGTAGGTCTAAAGACAGCTGTGGTGGTACTCCTTAGTATGTAGATACTTGGCTAGGGAGAAATACTGAAAACACAAGTTCAATTTACAAACTGTTGTAGCCTCCTACTATAATGACATTTATTCTAATAGGTTTAGGCTGGCTTTGAATGAGGACTTTGAAATTAATCTTTGTCCCATTATAAAAAAGCCAGGATATTTAGATAACTAATGCATTGATATGCACATTTAGATACTGCAAAATATCTATTCTGCAAAAAATATCACAGTTCAGAGTTAAATGTATGGCTATCTGTTAAGGAATAGATTTACAGGATAAAGAACAGATATGCAACTTCCAAGCACAACACAAAACTAACTAAAAATACAAAACTAACTAAAGTAATTACTAGCGTATTTTATGCTGAAGTAACTGGTGATAGGGAACTGATTTTACTGCAATCCAATCATCAGGAAATTGTAAAACATTGTTTTTTAAAGCACCACTCATACCTTTTACTTGTCCCTTTCAAAAGAAGTTTTCTGCAACTTTCGTTTAACTCAGCAATAATGAATGTCTTCTTATTTTCTACATCCCTCCAATCTTTTCAACTAAACACATCACAGAAATTTCAGACAAAGTTTGCTAAATTACAAAAACAATCCACCTGTGACTTCTGCTACATGGTCTGCAGGGAATTTAACTGCAGGAATGATAGACTGCATCTGCAAATATGATAAATGGAGCTGAAGATTTTGTGATTGGTATCTTCTTCCTGCGGGGAGGGGTGGCTAAATGATGGAAAAGAAATGTGCAGGTAAAATTACATTTTTGAAAAATATATAAAAATTGCAACATCATTTTACTTTCAGTTATATCTATTTAGGAAGACTGTGGTACTGTAGGAACCTCTCTGGGCTATCACATTTTTGGCATGTTACCAGACAAGATGATTTAGTAATAAAGCTGGTTATCCAGTTTCCAGCTCTTAGTAACTTGACATTTCAGCCTAAGACCGTCTTACACAGTGTGCACTCCAAGTTCAGTCTGCCATATCAGAGAAGGTAATAGTTACTACAAAAATCAAGTCTTGGTTGTGTTTCTTTGTTTGTCATTTTTCTTCCCAAACCAAGTGGAAAAACAGCCCCTCTGCCTGTTGGATTTCTAGGTGCTTTGGGGAGGTTTCATTTTGTTTCTAATTTTTCTACCACCTCTGAGTCCTGCCTCCAAGGCCTCAGCTGCCCTCATCCCCCTTGAATAAACCCTGACTCCCTCCTGAGCTGCAAGGAGCAAAACCCCAGAGAGCCGTGTCCCAAATCGCCACTGAGTTCCTGCTGCCTTTTGGGAAACGGGGCACTCAAGCCACAGAAGCTTTCATGCCGCTGTTACGTTTTAATCCTTGGCTGATTTGTACTTGAATTATCATGTCACCCAACAGCTGTTCTCACTGAACGGTTGCACTGTAGCAGGAAGTTCACAAGGCTGGGGGGAACCAAAAGGGGGGGGCACGAACAAGATGAGCATGCCCTTGGGGTACAGACCTGTCCTAGGAGGCCACCTGTGTCTTACTATCCATAAAGAGAACTGTATTCTAGTATCATGGCAGGAAGTATGGAAGTTAAGTTATAAGTGAGATGAAAGGAGGAAAGTTAAGTTCACCCTGTAGTTGAAATGACAGCATAGCTAGGTACCCTCTAGGTGTGAACTCACCCCCCTCCAAAATGTTAGGGCATGTTCAACTGCCTTGTGAAGGGGGGGGCAAGCAAACCTGCTTCTTATTTGGTTTAATTGCTTTCTATTGGCATGTAATTATTCATTTCATTGGCTCTTATTAATTTTTTACATGTTATATGCCTACACTTTTATGGATAGATATATTTAATTTGTGTATCTGTATATATGTATATATATATGTATATATGTATACACGCTAAATACACAGATATGTAAATAAACGCACATGGGGTATGACGCTTTACAAAATGGCGCCTCCCCCTCCCCAAGAGCAGCGGGGGGGGGGTGCACAGGCCACGTGACTGAGGAGGGGCGGGGCTTCCGGGGAAAGCGGGGCACGTGACGGCCGGTGGGGCGGGGCTTCCGGAAGAAGTTGGGGGAGTGGCCGCTGCTGCTCCTGCGGTGAAAGGTGTCGGCTCGCTCTCTGCGTTCCGTGCACCTAGATTTCGCGGTACTGGGTCTGCCTCTGTTCCTTCAGTCCTGTGCTGTGTTCATGTCTTGGCAGTCTGTCTGCTGATGCATGCCTTCGCCTTGATCTGAGCTCTGTTACACTCTGTTCTTCACCTCCTTTTAATTTGCAATTCTCTTCTCACAGGTCATGGCTCTGCATATTTCAGAAGATGCCAGCAGGTACAT
Source organism: Apteryx rowi (assembly GCF_003343035.1). Taxonomy (NCBI): domain Eukaryota; kingdom Metazoa; phylum Chordata; class Aves; order Apterygiformes; family Apterygidae; genus Apteryx; species Apteryx rowi. Next base: position 1,864,950 of record NW_020450894.1, on the reverse strand, counting down.
TCACTATACCTCACTCCTCAGATCATTCAGGAGCGCTTAAGTCATCATTTCTAGCCAAACTGAAAATATCTTTTCCCTCTTCTGACCTCTCTCATGTACTTCCCTAAGGTCCTGCCACCTTGGGGTGATGTCCTACTGTTACCTTTAGACCAAATGCTAAATTTCAGTATCTTGTGAACTGACTGATGAATTTGGTATCTCTGATTCTTGTTTTTGGTAACCTGAGATCTGTAATGAACCCAGTGATGCAAAGTGGCTTTCTCAAACAGGTGAGGTGATCACAAGGGTCAGAATTCAGCCTCGTAAATGTTATAGGAAGGGGGAGGTGTAGTTGGCATGGTAAATCTCACTGAGATTTAGGCACAACGTAAGTGAAAGGTTTAGCAAGTTCCAGGAATAGATACCATCTACACTTCCAGCAGACACTTAAGGCCTGGGGTTTTATGGTTCTAAATTTTGGACTTGGGTACCTAAATGACAGATGGGCACATAAGTCTAGTCACCTTGTAAATGTAATCCTGGGTTTACAAAGTGCAAGAAAAATAAAAAAGAATGATTTCTTTCGCTGAAGTGGTCACACTCTTCCTGGCAATTTTTTTCAGGTTCGAAAATATTTTCAGACACGTATGCAAAATACCCGTATCATGGAGTTAGTAGTCTTCCCTCTTCACCTTGCCCCTGCCTCCCTGCTGGTGGGTGAATATACCAAGAATGTGGCGGAAAGTTTAAAAAAAACGCCCTTAAACTGCTGCGGCTCCGGCGCGGCGCGGGGCTAACGGACGCGGCGCGAGGGGCGGTACCCCGCCCCCGGCGCTCCGGGGTGGGCGTGCCTGAGCCCGGCGCGGCCAATCAGGGCCGCCACGCCGCAGTGGGCGGTGCCGCGGGCGCCGCCTCAGTGCACCGCCCGCCCGGGGCAGAGCGCAGCCGCGCCGCCCCGCCCCGCGCAGGGGAGGGCGGAGGGCGGGCCCGGCGCCTGCCTCCGTTGACCTGACATCCCTCGTCCTTCCTTATGCCGTCCTCCGCCCCGCAGCGCTGAGCCCGCCACCGCCGCCGCCCGGCTGTGCCTGACCGGAAGGATGCGCTCCCGGAAATTCCGGCGCTGTCGCTGTGTGGGATAAACAGTAATGGCGGAGGCTGTGGCTCTAGGAACAACGGCAGGCGCCGCGGCGGCCGCCGCACTAACAGCAGCGACAGCATCGGCGGGAGCTGCGGCCACGGCCTCGGGCCCTGCTGCCGCGCCGCCC